>NC_056725.1:1918344163-1918372405 GCF_019279795.1 Protopterus annectens
TAAATGCTCATATAGCACTTTGGTATAGGTTTGGACCATGTGCCAGTTGCTATAGAGGGGGAGGGGGCTGTGAAGCTGTTTATACCTTCCCTCAGGAGGTTGTAATCAGCTTTGGAGAAGTTTTTTTGTTTGACTGTAAGCTGGGGGGAGGGTCGGGGGAGATGGTGACTTCGAAAGTGACCACTTTGTGGTCGGATATTACCAGGGATGATGACACTGTAGGGATGCTGCAGTGGTTACTCATGCTGGTTAGTGCCTTGTGCAAGATATTTTCACCTCTTGTGGAGGTGTCAACCAACTGGTCCAAGGCATTTGCATTGACGAAATCAAGAAATCTCTGGGCATTTGTATTTTGGCATGATTATTTCTTCCAGTCTATGGTTGGATAGTTAAAGTCAGTCAGGATCAGGGTAAAGGGTTGAATCTTGATAGATTTGAAGAGATCCAGATAGGTGGAATGGGCATCTTGAGTCAATGTTGGGGGCCTATAGCTAGCTATGATTCGAATAGGGGTCTTGTCAATTGTTAACTGCCTCGGGAGTGGCTCCTGTGCATCATATTATTTGACCAGCCTGGAGGTGTGTATGTCTTTTATATACATTGCAACTCTACCTCGTTTTGCTTTGCTGCCCATGGTTTGGGGTCTGAGCATGTTTTGCATCCACATACATTTTCATGAGCATCAAAAATTAACGAAATTTAATAACTGGTATTACTGTAATCCTCAGTGACTTATCAGAAAATGAAGAAGTTATGCTATTAATTTATTTATTATTAAGTTAATGAAGGTATGGCAGTTAGTACAAATGACTGTCTAGATTCTTAGTCAGCTGCTTCCTGTAGTTGAGAGTAAAGGAGTTTGATTCTTTCTATCTTCATTTGCCTGCTGTGTTACTCTGAGCAAGTCACTTAACCAGACAGTGCTCCTAGGTTACCCCTTTACTTGGCTAATTAATAGAAAAATAGTAGAAGAAAATATCATATCCTTCAGAAAACCTACGCTAATGCAAAACCTGTTATTTTGTTAACTAAGTTCACAAGAGCAAAAGATAAAATGTGCCCCTGATTTTACACCTTTATATCCCCCATAATTTTTGGCTTTGTCTAGAATTCAGTTTTATAGAAGGACAGAATCCCTTCAATGTGTGCAGTAGAAAAGCCTGGCATTTTAGTGTGCAGACATGCCTATTAATGACATAGTGAAATATAAATATATGCCCTATTATGTACAAGTATATAAATATGCTCCATTTGCTTAAAATGTACGCATTTCATTTACATTAATATCTTGTTTTTTAACTACTGATTACACCCTCCCCTGCCATTACAGACTGGCTTTTTTGGAATCATACAACTAAATCAAACTTCCTGATGTCAATGTAATATTTATTTCTTGATAGTGACCTTCAGGAGATAAACCCATGATCCTGTTGATTTTCAGCTTGTAAACCTATTATTAAAATTATAAAAATATACTTAGAAAATACAAGTAGGCTGTAAGGTGTCCATTTATACATGCACCAGAAAAATAATAAAAACACTTTGAAACTCTGAAGATGTTATGTAACTTTATACTTTCATTACAGCTGGGGAACATCTCCACTTAGATGCAGTGACATTTAACATTTACATTAGACTGCAAAGGTGGTTCATAAGTCAAGTTTAAAGGGGCTGTGACACCCTTAGATGCAAGTCCATTTGCATTTACAAAGGGAATACACCTATTACATTAGACATTACTAAAGTACATTTGTAAATAGACAGCAATCAAATATTCTTTCATTTGCATAAGCAAATCAGATTGAAAAATGATAATTAATTACATGCCCAAAGTTCTGTAAAGTTCTATATTGTGTGGAGTACTGTTTACACTATAACTCAAAATTATTGTGCTAATAGGCTGAGAGATACGCAGTGGCATTACTGACTGACCTGGAAAATGTTTTATAAGATCCAAGGAAATGCAAAGCCATGAGACCTGTCCACGAGTTCAAGGTGAGGCAATATAAAACCGGGGTCTGAGGTGGTTTGAGGAGGTGAGGCAACATAAAGCCAGGGTATGTGGTGAATGACACACACACGCACACACACACACACACACACACACACACACACACACACACACACACACACACACACACACACACACACACACGTTCACTTAATAGATGCATCACTTGCTACACACACTTCATTTTTCAATAGAGATTGTGGTCTACTGGCTTTTCTATTCAGCCTCCACAAAGTCGCTCTCAATGACTATTTCAGACAATGAGAGAGGCTGGAACAGTTGAAAACAGAACAAATTGAGGTAGGCAGCTTAAAACAGACCATACAGACCAGCCACTCAAGCAAACTGGATTAGGGAGATATGGATGAGAAAGGAACAGTTTTTTTTTTTTTAAACATTTTGAAAATGTTATGCCCCCACCCCCCAGTCAGAGCCAGGCTCTAGGCAGCTGCTGAGGTTGCTTTCTGCTAGATCTAGCCCTGCTTGTTATACTTCATATAACCTTCTACATCCATCCTGTTAGGGTAGAGAGGAGAGGAGATGTAAGACCAGGATGATAAGTGACCAAAGCAGTCACATCTTAGCTAGTCATCCTTTCTTTCCTGTATGCCCATACCTGACATGCAAGTGTGTTATTGCATGTGCATTTCTGTAAAATAACCTTCTTCTTCTTCCTTCGGCTAGTCCCGTTAGGGGTCACCACAGAGAATGATCTGTTCCCATTTCTTCCTGTCCTCTGCATCTTGCTGTGTCATACCAACCACCTGCATGTCCTCTCTCACCACATCCATAAACCTTATCTCAGGCCTTTCTCTTTTCTTCTTACCTGGCAGCTCCATCCTTAGCAACCTTTTCCCAATATACCCAACATCCCTCCTCAGCACATGTCCAAACCAACACAATCTTGCCTCTCTGGCTTTGTCTCCAAACCGTCCAACCTGAGCTGACTCTAATATATTGATTCTTAATCCTGTCCATCCATGTCACACCCAAAATCTTAATGTAGAACAGACCATGTGTGCTGCATTTTTAAGAAGCATATCAAGGACTGAACATGTATATATAAATAGCAGGCACATGCTATACTCAGTGCCATTTGGAAAGTGCAGCCAGAGACTGAGCATGTGAGAATGAATGCAGTTAGTTGTATATATGTTACCAAAGTTAAAATTAATAAGCTGCAATAGTGATGTGTTTGTACATAATAAAGCTGCTTGAACAGAACCCACAAAGACTCGTCTATTACATCCTGGATAGACTAGCGACATGGTGTCAGAACCAGGATTCCAGAGATTGATATTCAGAGGCATGAGGTGCAGAGATAATAGTGAATGTAAACTAGGAGAAACGAGCAAAAAAAAGAGCCAGAAAAGAACCAAATATAATGAAAACTTGCACAAACAGTTTATTTTATAAAAAAGATAAAACGGAGCATAACAAGGGCATAAACCACATTATTAAACAAGCGAGAGACACAAAAGGTTTATTAATTAAATGAAATGTTTAAGATTAAGATATTTGATAAAATAATTATCAGAAAAGCAAAACAAGTATGTTTAAAGCAAAATGAGTGAGTATAAAGCAAAATGGGCATGTTTAGAGTAAAATGAGCACAAGAAAAGTACAATGGGAGTGGAGAGGCATTAAACGAGCAAAATGAATATAATAAGGGTAAAAAAGGCACATTAAGTATAAATAAAGCAAGGTGACTGCATGTTTTTTTCAAAGTGCTTTGTTTTGGCATAACTACGACTTTGTATTATATCAAGGGCATAACTAGAGTTATTCAAAGTATCTCAACGTGTATAAAAGTGCTTACAGTGTGTGCTTATTACTGTGCATGTATTCTGAAGAGTTTATTTGTGAGTAAAGTGCAACTATTTTGTGAAGTACAGTCAAAGTACAGCCATTTCAAAAAGTTTCTTGTGCAGGGTGTGTCTATTTGCAAAGTGCTGCCATTACAAAGTATTTATTGCACTGTAAAGAACTATCTATTTTATTTAACATTTGTTTACTGGAAAAGTCTGACTTGGAACAAAGCCAATTTTCATCAGAAGCCAGGGAAGAAATGCTCCAAATGCATGTCTTTGTAACATGGAAGGAAACTGAAGCAAACCCACACAAACACAGGGAGGACATACAGACTCCACACAGAAGGCACCTCAGCTGAGAATCGAACCGGAGAATCTTTTGCTGTGAGGTGACAATGCTACTGCTGCACCACTGCACCGTCCAGTCTAGTCAAGTACTGCCATTTTGGAGAAGTTCAGTGTGCTGTGAATGGTTTATTTGCAAAATACAGGTACTTTTAAATATTTATTCTCTGAGCTTGTTCTGCCCAGTTCACTTGCACAGTGCAGTTAGCTGAAATGTTACTTATACTGATGAGATGTGATTTCTTGCAGTACAACAATTTCAAGAGTATTACAGTGCCCGAGAGATCTATTTTGCAAAGTTGAGTTATTCCGAAGCTTGTTGTGCCATTGGGCAAAGTTACAAATACTGGCATATGTGTATATGTGTGTGTTCATGCATATTTCCAAAACCCTTCACTGGTATGTGTTAATATGGCAGATGGATTTTGAAAGCCCTCACCACTTGTATTTTGATCAGAATATTGCAGAGAAGTGGAGAATACCTGAGCAAGAGTACAATATTTTTATACAAGCAGCTTATTCTGACAAAGATGCACTCACTAGGGCATTAATTTTGCTAAACCTAGCTGGGACAGAGGCCCTTGAAAGGGAGCATTAATTTGTGTATGCACCAGCAGTATATGAGGGACAAGGTGAATATCATCATATTGTTGTACAGGCTGAGTCAAGGGAAGACCCCGAGTGTTTGAAGTGCAAATTCAGGGAAATGTGCAACTCCCAGACAAATATTACATTAGAGAGATTGTTTTACACAAGGGATCAGAAACCAGGAGAAACTTTTGCAGCTTACATTACTGACTTGAGAAACAAAGCTAAAATGTGTTGGTTTGGTGACTTAAAAAATGAGTTAATAAAGGACAGGCTTGTGTGTGGTATTAATAGTGCAGCTGTGATGAAGATTTTGCTTAATGACAGTGATTTAATGTTGAGTAAAGCCATTGAGATTTGTCAAATCCATGAAGTTACAGAAAGACACACAAGTATGCTTGCAAGTAACAAAAGTATGGTTTTAGCAGGCTCCAGAACAAATGTAGATAGCATGCAGCACATGGCAAACAGTAGCAGGTCTGAGTACATGGCAGCCACAGCCCCTGCTGGTTCACCACGGAAACCAAGTAGTTTCCCAGCAAGTTCTAAGAAAGAAGCATGCTCAGTGCAGTACAAGCGTAAGTTAGCAAAACCCAAATCCAGCATTATTGTTAACTGTCACAATTGTGGTGCCAATCATGAATCTAAAAGAGAAAAATGCTTAGCATTTGGTCAGCAATGCCACAAGTATAAAAAGCTGAACCATTTCCAAAAGCTTGCAAATCAAGTAAGCATCACATGGTTATTAAGAAGGTTCACTCAAAAAAGCAAGTTGATCATATAGAGAGCTGCAATTCTACTTTCTATGTAGATGGTGTATCAGTAATTGGTGAAAAGGTTGATGCAGTGAATTTGCTGGCAAAGAATGAAGTTTTGGTACTTACGTATTATCGTAACCAGATTTTCGCAATAATAGCGCTTGCTTCCCAATGCGGAAATGTAAAAAGAAATGTATGCAAAATCACACTGACAATGTCAACTTCATCTAAAACCATTGTTTAGGTAGCAAAAACATTGTAAATTTAAAGGAATGAGATCTTCTTTCAAGCTATGCTGTTTTCCAACATCTTGTCACTGTAAATACATTTTACACAGCCGCTATGTGTAATACACGTTCCATATCCCCAGCCGTGAGTCTGTAAATGTTGTCAAAGTTATACTTCAGATTAGTAAAGACGATCTATGTAGTCATTCAGTGGTAGTGAACTAACCCCAAAAAACAACCTTTATAAATACAATGCATTTGTGGGATCTACCTAAGACAGAAAAGGAGTCAATAGCACTTTTCCAGCAATATGGCATTATATCAACAAGTAAAGAATGCTGTTCTGGACATTCAATGACATTATACTATGGGAAGCAGATTTTTTGGAAATGCAATACAGAAAAATGTTACCAACACGTAGGAGTTTGAGTGAGTAATTTCTTTGAAGGAAGTAGAATTAATTTTACCACCGCTGTCCGCTTCGTTTATTGTTGGGCAAAGCAGATGACATCTATAAGTTTCTGTCAGGAAGAACTGGACATGGGTGACAAGACAGTCATAGACTGGAGTAACTACTTACGTGACGTCTGTGTCTTAGAGATGGAGAAAAAGGACAAGAAAGAAATCGGAGGGGCAGGGTGTATTGTGGAAATAGACAAGACTCTTTTTACTAGACGTAAAAGTAATGCTGGCCATATTCTCCCTCAACAGTGGGTATTTGGAGGGATATGTAGGGAGACAAGAGAGACTTTTCTTGTAAAAGTTCCTGATAGAACAGCCGCAACATTATTTAATAAAATCAAAGAATACATTAAACAGGGCACTACTATTTATTCCGAATCATGGCGGGCATATCAAACTCAACAACTAGAAGAAGCTGGTTTCAGTCATGAAAAAGTAAACCATAGCTACAACTTTGTAGATCCAAACACAGGAGTGCATACACAACACATAGAGAGAATGTGGGGATCTGTTAAGTGGAGAAACAAAAAACAAAGAGGCACTGCAAGACACCATTTGGACTCCTACCTAATTGAATATATCTGGCGTGAAAAACAGCTTGCACTAAAGAAAGACTTATTTGATGCAATCTTGACAGCAATAGCAGACAATTTCTCTCCATACAAAAAGTGTAACCCAGCAAGTGAACCATCTACAAGTATGCTTCCTTAATCAGCAATAAAATATTTACAGATATGTTGCTCAAAAACATCTGGAAGACATCCACATGAATACTATGCAAAACATCCACAAAACATTGCAACAATAACTGCTATCCCCCACAAAAAAAATCAGTTTCTGTCAAATACTACAAGAATGCTCTTCGTAACTTTAGCCTCCATTGTCAAGACCTTCATATCTGTTTGATTGTTTAGATTGCTATTACCTTTAACTTCAATTATTTCCTAAAGTATGTCAAATAAAGCTAGTTATTTACCAAAAAGATGTGTTGCTCGAGATTTCTTCTTCTCAGGAAAAAGTTTAGTATCCAATTTCATAGTAATCCATCACACAGTAAAAACGAATGAGCATTTCCCATGCGTCCTCACTTCACTTCTGCACTAATGCAACCAATTTTGATGTACGCAAAGCAAGTTTCACATTTCTGCGTTAATTTACGCTACTAATTTGGGACAAACTGCGTTGTACCCAAAGAAAACATCAAATTCTGTCTTACTTTTAGTCCACAATCCGTTTTTGGGCCAACAAATGTATTACCGCAACCGTGAAAATCTGGTTGCGATAATACGTAAGTATCGAAGTTTTTTGTACTGTCCAGATCAATGGTAAATCCACCGAGCTCAAAGTAGATACTTGTTCAAAGTGTAATGCTATTTCAGCAAACACATTTGCTAAGGTGAGAAATAATGACAACTTAATGTGGTTAGTAGTGCGAAATTTGTTGCTTATGGAGGTGAAGAAATTCAAACCGAAGGCTCAGTAGTACTTTCATGTTATTTGCCTAAGAACTGTTACAGCTTGTTATTCTATGTAGTTCGAAGACCTGTCCAGTCATTACTGGGTCTCAGAGACAGTTTGAAAATGAATATGCTTTCTTTTACCAAAGAAGTTCATCATATAAGTGCATATCACAGTTCCAATTTTTCTGAAGCCATTTTCTCACAGTGTGCTAATGTCTTCTATGACAAGTTGGGTAAACTTCCAGTTGTGTATTCTATGCAGTTAGAACCAGAGGTCAGTCCAGTAGTCTGACCAGCAAGAAAAGTTCCAATAGCTATGCAGGATAAAGTCAAAGCTGAGCAAGGTGTAATTTGTCCAGTTACAGAATCAAATGAATGGGTGTCATCTATGGTAGCAACCCCCAAGAAAGGCTCAGATAAAATCAGAATATATACTGACCCAAGAGATTTGAATAAAGCATTAAAGAGACCACATCATCCAATGAGTACAGTCAAAGAGGTCCCAGCCCTAATACTGAATGCCATGTTTTTTTCTGTCACGGATGCAAAAAATTAATTTTGGCAAGTGATGCTTGATCGCAAATCCTCATTACTGACCACTTTTAGTACCCTGTTTGGCAGTTATAAATTCCTGAGGATGCTATTTGGAATAAATTCTGCAAGTGAAGTCTTCCAACGTGCAATGGAGCAAATTTTTTCAGGCTATCCTTGTGCCATAATAGTAGATGATTTATTGGTTGGAGGCAATGGTGACGAAGAGCATGACAGAAACTTTAAGAGATGTTTAGACAGAGCACGTGAAGTGAACTTAAAGCTCAATCCTCTAAAGTGCAAATTCAGACTATCAGAAGTTACATATGTAGGTCATTTATTTACCAACAATGGCTTAAGACCAGACCCACCTAAGCAAGCTGCTATTCTTGAGATGTCACCACCAGATAATATTTAAGCTCTACAATGTTTCCTTGGCATGGTCAACTGTTTAGGCAAGTTCATACCAGACTTCAGTGAGTTGACAGCACCTTTAAGAGAGCTAACATACAAAAATGTTACATGGTCTTGGTTGGAACAGTACTTGAAGGCATTTGAAGACCTTAAGAGGCTTTGGGTGCTGACTTGTCTAAACATGGGCTAAACTCTTGGCTAAGCTTATAGGTTCATAGGTTCATAGGTAGGTACTAGGCTATCTGCCCGAGGGCATTTATAAGCCTAGCCAGAGTGTGTCAGCTTTCGCCACCCCCATTGATTAATTAACGGAGCCTCTGTCAAGAAGAGCCAATGAAGTGATCCCAGGGGTGTATTTTCTTTACCCATCCACTCGTCAAGGTTTCTCTTGAAAAGTGTTAGTGAGGGGCTCTGCCTAATGTAGATAGGAATTTTGTTCCAAAGCGTGGGGAGTCTTTATGACAGGAATCTATCCCTCCAGCATGTTCTATTATTGTTGTGGCGAGGTTTAGCTCACTAGAGCGAGTGGCTTGCAGTGACTTGGATTTCTTTAGGTGGAGCATGTCCATCAATTCTGAGTTGGATATGGCTTTGTAAGTCAGGCAGAGATCACTTCTGAGTAAGCGATATGCCACTGAGTACAGCTGGAGTTTTTCTAGTTGGGCTGCATAGGACATATGTTTGAGACCAGTAATCCTCTTGGTGAGGTACTTTTGTGGTCTTTCCAGCTGTTGGAAGTGTCTTGTGAGGTACATCCCAAACGGGGCATTGTACTCTATGATGGGTCTGATGAGTGACAAGTAGAGGGGAACTATAACCTCTTTCTTTCTAGATGCGAACCCTTTAGTAATTAGATGGGCTACATAGAAGTATTTCCTAACTATTTTGGCAATATGATTGTCGAAGGAGAGATTACTATCTACCTGGGTCCCCAGATCTCTTATTACCTCTTCTGTATTAAGGGGGCTGCCACCTATGTGGTAATTCATGGGTGTTTTTCTTTTTTCCCCAAACGGGATGACTATGCATTTTTTAGCATTTAGCTTGAGACCATGACTTTAACACCAGGTGTCCGTCTCAGTAAGGCCCTTTTGGAGAATGTCCGTGTCAGCCGGAGAGTCAATTATGGCTCCCAGTTTGCAGTCATTGGCGAACTTGGTTAGCCATAGTCCTCCTGTGTTTGCCTGTACTTCTGAGAAGTATATGCCAAACAGTAGGGGTCCCAGGACCGAGCCTTGTGGGACACCACTTGTGACTGGTTTAGAGTTGGACCTGGAGTCCGCTATTCTTACCGTGTGAGTTCTGTCTGTAAGCCAGTTGGCAACCCATCTCGTGACACAGGGGTTTATGTTCAGGCTGGTGAGTTTTTCTATAATTCCCAAGTGGGGAATGGTGTCAAAAGCCTTGGAGAGGTTAAGGTAGGCTGTGTGAAATTCCTTCCCCTCATCTATAGCCTTGGTGACTGCCTCGAAGAAGTCATCCAGGTTTAGTAGGCATGATTTGTCCTTAACAAAGCCGAACTGGGTCGGGTCAAGTGTTTGGAGGTTTCCAATGTCTTTGTTAATGAGTCCAATGATGATGCACTCCATAGCCTTGCAGACCAGGCTAGTCAGGCTTATGGGGCGATAGTTACCAGGGTCAGTTGTGGCCCCTCCTTTGTGGGGGTTGCTGTGTGCTATTCTATGGGCATGTAGCCTGTGGAGAGGCTGAGGTTGAACAGTGTGTTTAGGTGGGGGGGTTAGTTCATTCTGTAGTTCGTGCAAGATGCAGCTTGGGACACCCTCTGGCCCCATTGATGCTGTGCTTTTGGCTTTTGAAAGGGCTGTTTTCACCTGTGCATCTGTGATTTCTGGGACACTACACTTTTCCAGTATTGTTGTGGGCCCTTTTGGGGGTGAGAGGGGGGTGAAGTTTGCAATGAATTTATCTGCCAGGATGTTGGCAATATCAGTGGGATCAGTATATTTTGTGTTATTTTGCACTAGCTCAGAGCATATCTGTGAGTTGCCACTTAGATTCTTGGCATAGCTAAAGAAGGCTTTGTGGTTATCTTTTGAATCCTTGGCTATTTTTCTTTCAAAGTTAGCTTTGGAGGATTTTATGAGGGATCGTAGTTTCTTGCTGATACTGGTAAGGGATGTTTTTCCTTCTTGGGATTTTACTCTTTTCTGCACTAGTTTCCTCCTTCTATTGTATAGCCTGTTTATGGCAGGGGTCCACCAGACTGGTTTCCTTCTCTTAGGGGAGTGAGTCTTGGTTTTGCCAGGGATGGCCCAATCCATGCATTCTTGTAGGTGCTCATAGAGTGGATTTGTAAAGGTTCCTGCATCTTGGACACTGTTATCCTTTAGCGTGGGGGCTGTGAAACTTACCACCTGTCTTAAGTAAGGTGAAGTTTGCTATAGAAAAGTTTTTCACTGTGGTTTCCTTGGTTGGAGGTGGTGGTGTGGTGTGGACATCCAGAGTGATTAGTTTATTGTCTGATCTAACCAGTGATGGGTTGACCTCTGGTGTGGAACACCTGTTGCCCATGTTGGTGATGACCAGGTCCAATATGTTTTCTCCTCTGGTAGGGGAGTTTACCAGCTGATCCAGGGCATTTGAGTTGATAAATTCCAGGAAGCGCTGGACCTGGGAGTTTGTACTTGAGTAGTTTTCCCAGTTAACGGTAGGGTAACTGAAATTGCCCAATATCAGGGTGTTTGGTAGGACCTTCTTGTTTTCCAGTGTCTCCAGAAAGGTGGAGTGGTGGTCCTCAGTCATGGAGGGTGATCTGTAGCAGGCCACAATTTGCATTGCAGATTTGCCTGATGTTAGTTACACATGGATGATCTCGGAGATATCATGCTGCACCACTAACCTGGAGGTGTGGGTATCCTTGATGAATATGGATACACCCCCTCCTTTTGTGGTTTGGTCCATGTTCTGTGGCTGAAATGTGTGGTATGAGTTGTAGCCCGGTAGTGCTGGGGTGCTCTGTGGAGCCTTGAACCAGGTTTCAGTTACTGCACAGATGTCGATGTTCTCCATACTGAGGAGTGCTTTGAGCACGTGCATTTGGAGATTCAAACTCCTGGTGTTGAGTAGCATAATCCTCATTTTTTTATTTGTGCTGTTTACGGAGGTGGGTTTGACTTTTGAGCCTTGCATAAAAAAGGCACTATGGGGGCAGCAAGAGCCTTGTCCAGTATTCGAAAGCCTAGGGGTGACAGGTGCAAGCCGTCTCTTGTGAAGCAATGAGGCCTGTCAAGCATGTCGTCCCAGGCTGACAGACACTGCATCCCCTTTGAATGACACCAGAAGCTTAGCCAATTGTTGAATTTGATCATTTTTTCTTTATACTGCGGTATCATTCTTGGTGAGGGCAGGAAGCTACTCAGGGTCACGGACATACCCGCCTGGACTACATGATCAGAGAGCTCTTCCATGTCTCTTTTCATGTAGTCCAGGGAGGTACGTCTCAGGTCATTCACACCAACATGAACAATGACAGAGTCATATTTGTACTCGTTCTGGAGTGACCTGAGTGCATTTGTTATGTGGCAGATTCTGGCTCCCGACAGGCAGCTAACAATAACCTTCTCCTTGTCCAGCCTAGTGAGTGGGATGTCAGTGTGCCTGACTATAGAGTCACCTATTACTAGTGTGTTAGGTATGTTATTTCACCTTAAGGGCTGTGATTGTGCGGCACACTGATTTTGTGTTTTATGTGTTGTCTGGTTTGTGACGGGAGGTGCATGTTTTTTGGGTGTCTGCTTTGGAGGTCTGTCAGTTTTTTATTTAGAGCCTCCAAGTATGATTTTGTGTGTTTATGTGTATTTTTGCCAGTGCTGGTTTAGTATGTCTATGTGAGGCTGGAGGTGTGGTGCAAGTGTTAACCTTCTCTTCATGACTGCCTGTTCCAGTCTTGAGTGGAGAGAGCTTAGCCTCCAATTTAGCTATATAATTGCATCTCTCGCATATGTTAATGTTTTGTGGTAGGAGGAGAAGGTTGTCTGTGTACATGAGGCAGTTGTAACATTGCCTCTGGATACCCAGGTTCACCAGCTGGACTGGAGAGTATACCTGAAATTGCTCTTTAGTCATGCCTGAATAGTAGGGTGAGCTGCTTAGTTGCTTGGTTGGTGAGGGGTGAATAATGATCCTTGCCCTGCTGGGCAATCAAGTGTCGTGGTATATTAGTACTTGCTATTAGGTCTGAGCAAGTGCTGGACTTTACAATGCTTTTTAAGTGCTTAGGTTGAGAGTTAGACTACTTTCAAGAGAAAAACTGAAGAGGAGACTTGGTGGAGCCAAGATAAATTTAGCCCTAGCTAACCAGCGCTGCCTGGATGTGCAAAACCATGCAATCATGGTTTTTATAGCAGGGAAATGAAAGCGATAGAAATTAGCCCAACATGGCCTATAAACTACTAACATCTGGGCTGGAACCACTCCTCCAGGGACAGATGGCTTCTCAAAGCTCCCTCTCTCATAGGGGAACAGAGAAACCTCCCTCTATCCAAGTAAGGTATGGGCATCTCAGAAAATTGTAACACAGCCCTGAATTCAGCACTATCCTGAAAACTGGACTATACTAGCTTAGAAAGGTGGAAAACAAGGACATTTTTTTAAAAAAGATAAGGCAAAAACAGTAAAACATACACTTAAAACAGCTTTAAATGACTACAAACAGTAAAAATATACTTAAAACAGCTTTAGATGACTACAAGCAATAAGAAAAGGCTTTTAAACAAATTACCCAATTAACCAGTAAAAAAATCTCAAAACTGAGCCCTGTTCCTGTAGTCTTCAATCAGACAAGTTCTAACTGCACACTCCTGCCACTGGGGTGCAGGGGAAACTTCTCCAAAAAAGAAGGCCTGGATTAGTGTTCAAGTTATGCAAACAAAGTTAGATTCAGCAGGCCTGGATCTAGTCTATGCTACAGCAAACAAGGCACACAAATTTCAGTAAGAAACAGTTTAAATATGCAGGCACTATAAGCCTTTACCCAGAAATTCCCAGCTCAGAAGGGCAGAGTCCAGCCTCTCCTCCCACAAGAGTGCAGACCATGAACCTTCTTAATGTAAAATAACTGGCCTGAAGCCCAAGTGCTTAAACCAGAACTAATACACTTTCAGAATAACAGACACTGAGCCTTCAATCAGCAGTTCCCAACTTAGAAGGATGTAAGCTACCTGTCCTGCCACAACAGTGCAGACCACAAACCTTCTTAATGTAAAACAACTGGGCTGAAGCCCAAGTGCTTAAACCAAAAGGCTTAGAATGATAGCTACACTTTAATCAGGTTACTACCAAGCAGTAATAAATACAATTGAATACTTTTAAGAAGGCCTGGATTAGTGCTCAAGTTATGCAAACAAAGCTAGATTCAGCAGGCCTGGATCTAGTCTATGGTACAACAAACAATGCGCACCAATTTCAGTAAGAAACAGTTCAAATATGCAGGCACGGTAAGCCTTAACCAGAAATTCCCAGCTCAGAAGGGCAGAGACTAGCCTCTCCTCCCACAAGAGTGCAGACCACAAACCTTCATAATGTAAAATAACTGTCTTGAAGTCCACGTGCTTAAACCAGAACTAATACACTTTTAGAATAACAGACACTGAGCCTTCAATCAGCAGTTCCCAACTTAGAAACCTTCTTAATGTAAAACAACTGGTCTGAAGACCAAGTGCTTAAACCAAAAGGCTAAGAATGATAGTTCCACCAAGCAGTAATAAATACAATTGAGTACTTTTAAGATGACGCAAAAGCAAAATAAAGTAAGAAGAAACACAAATGCAGTAAAAGCAGATGAAAAAAGTGATTTTTTTTTGAGTGAGTAAATGAGATGGGCCCAAGAGGAGTATCCAAATGCAAATTTAAAAAGGGGGCAGCCAGTTTCAAAGCCACCAAGATTAATACCAAAACAAAAGCAGGGAGGGTGGGTGGGAAACTAACTGAAAAAAACAAAGCCACAACTCCCAGCTAGATAGTATTCAATGCAACATAAATAAATCAATTTAAATGCTGTATTATTTGAAAAACAGTGCATATACCCCGACTTATCACTGGCTATTCAATAATTCTAACAAGCATTAACTGAAAAAACAGAGCCACAACTTCCAGGTAGATAGTATTCAATGCAACACAAATACATCAATTTAAATGCTGTATTGTTTGAAAAAAGTGCAGATACCCCCACTTATCACTGGCTATTCAAGAATTCTAAAAAGCATTAACTGAAAACACAGAGCCAAAACTTTAAGCTAGATAGTATTCAATGCAACATAAATAAATCAATTTAAATGCTGTATTATTTGATAAAAAAGTGCAGATACCCCCACTTATCACTGGCTATTTAAGAATTCTAACAAACATTAACTGAAAAAACAGAGGCACAACTTCCAGCTAGATAGTATTCAATGCAACACAAATAAATCAATTTAAATGCTGTATTATTTGAAAAAAAAGTGCAGATACCCCCATTTATCACTGGAATTCTAACAAGCATCCCACGGTAGTGGTGATGTGGTAGCATTGTCATCTCACAGCAAGACGTTGTCGCATTCAATTCTCAGCTAGAGCTTCTTCTGTGTGGAGGCATATGTGAATGGGTGTGCCTTCGTTGAAGGTTGTGCAACAGGGCTGGTAACTCGGCAAGTAAAAATCCACTACCAAACATTACCGGACCGGAGCTCTGATGTGGTGACCCCTAACCAGGATAACCCGAAAGACACAACATTAAATGAAAAAACAGAGCCACAACTTCCAGCTAGATAGTATTCAATGCAACACAAATAAATCAATTTTAATGCTGTATTATTTGAATAAACTGCAGATAAAAATTTACTTAAATTCACTTATACGTCCATTTGATTTGATTTCATGTAGGTCTTAGCTGGCCAAAGCTCAGAGTTTAAGCAGAAAATAATCTAAAATTTACCACTTATATAAGGCCAAAACCAAATAACTTATCACTGGCTATTCAAGAATTCTAACAAGCATTAACTGAAAAAACAGAGTCATAACGTCCAGCTAGATAGTATTCAATGCAACACAAATAAATCAATTTAAATGCTGTATTATTGGAAAAAAAGTGCAGATACACTCACCTATCACTGGCTATTCAATAATTCTAACAAGCATTATCTGAAAAAACAGAGCCACACATTTCAGCTTGATAGTATTCAATGCAACACAAATAAATCAATGTAAATGCTGTATTATTTGAAAAAAAGTGCAGATACCCCCACACATCACTGGCTATTCAAGAATTCTAGCAAGCATTAACTGCAAAAGCAGAGCAACAACTTCCAGCTAGATACTATTCAATGCAAAACAAATAAATCAATTTAAATGATGTATTATTTGAAAAAAGTGCAGATACCCCCACTAATCACTGGCTATTCAAGAATTATAACAAACATTAACTGAAAAAAGCAGAGCCACAACTTCAAGCTAGACAGTATTCAAAGCAACACAAATAAATCAATTTAAATGCTGCATTATTTGAAAATAAGTGCAGAGACCCCCACTTATCATTGGTTATTCAAGAATTCTAACAAGCATTAAGTGAAAAAAACAGAGCCACAACTTCCAGCTAGATAGTATTCAATGCAACACAAATAAATCAATGTAAATGCTGTATTATTTTAAAAAAATGCAGATACCCCCACTTATCACTGGCTATTCAAGAATTCTAACAAGCATTAACTGAAAAAACAGAGCCACGACTTCCAGCTAGATAGCATTTAATGCAACACAAATAAATCAATTTAAATGCTGTATTATTTGAAAAAAGTGCAGGCACCCCCACTTATCACTGGATATTCAATAATTCTAACAAGCATTAAATAAAAAAACAGAGCCACAACTTCCAGCTAGATAGCATTCAATGCAACACAAATAAATCAATGTAAATAATGTATTTGAAAAAAAGTGCAGATGCCCCCACTTATCACTGGCTATTCAAGAATTCTAGCAAGCATTAACTGCAAAAACAGAGCAACAACTTCCAGCTAGATACTATTCAATGCAAAACAAATAAATCAATTTAAATGATGTATTATTTGAAAAAAGTGCAGATACCCCCACTAATCACTGGCTATTCAAGAATTCTAACAAACATTAACTGAAAAAAGCAGAGCCACAACTTCAAGCTAGACAGTATTCAAAGAAACACAAATAAATCAATTTAAATGCTGCATTATTTGAAAAAAAGTGCAGAGACCCCCCACTTATCATTGGTTATTCAAGAATTCTAACAAGCATTAAGTGAAAAAAACAGAGCCACAACTTCCAGCTAGATAGTATTCAATGCAACACAAATAAATCAATGTAAATGCTGTATTATTTTAAAAAAATGCAGATACCCCCACTTATCACTGGCTATTCAAGAATTCTAACAAGCATTAACTGAAAAAACAGAGCCACGACTTCCAGCTAGATAGCATTTAATGCAACACAAATAAATCGATTTAAATGCTGTATTATTTGAAAAAAAGTGCAGGCACCCCCACTTATCACTGGATATTCAATAATTCTAACAAGCATTAAATAAAAAAACAGAGCCACAACTTCCAGCTAGATAGCATTCAATGCAACACAAATAAATCAATGTAAATAATGTATTATTTGAAAAAAAGTGCAGATACCCCAACTTATCACTGGCTGTTCAAGAATTCTAACAAGCGTTAACTGAAAAAAAAGAACCACAACTTCCAGCTAGATAGTATTAAATGCAACACAAATACATCTATTTAATGCTGTATTGTTTGAAAAAAGTGCAGATACCCCCACTTATCACTGGCTATTCAAGAATTCTAACAAGCATTAACTGAAAAAACAGAGGCACAACATCCATCTAGATAGTATTCAATGCAACACAAATAAATCAATTTAAATGCTCTATTATTTGAAAAAAAAGTGCAGATACCCCCACTTATCACTGGCTATTCAGGAATTCTAACAAGCATCCCGCAATAGTGGTGCTGTGGTAGCGTTGTCGCCTCACAGCAAGACGTTGTCGCATTCAATTCTCAGCTAGAGCGTCTTCTGTGTGGAGGCATATGTGAATGGGTGTGCCTTCATTGAAGGTTGTGCGTCAGGGCTGGTAACTCGGCATGTAAAAATCCACTACCAAACATTACCGGACCGGAGCTCTGCTGTGGTGACCCCTAACCAGGATAAGCCAAAAGACACAACATTAACTGAAAAAACAGAGCCACAACTTCCAGCTAGATATTATTCAATGTAACACAAATAAATCAATTTTAATGCTGTATTATTTGAATAAACTGCAGATAAAAATTTACTTAAATTCACTTATACGTCCATTTGATTTGATTTCATGTAGGTCTTAGCTGGCCAAAGCTCAGAGTTTAAGCAGAAAATAATCCAAAATTTACCACTTATATAAGGCCGAAACCAAATAACAATGAATTAAACTGCCCCCACTTATCACTGGCTATTCAAGAATTCTAACAAGCATTAACTGAAAAAACAGTCACAACTTCCAGCTAGATAGTATTAAATGCAACAGAAATAAATCAATTTAAATGCTGTATTATTTGAAAAAAAGTGCAGATACCCTCACTTATCACTGGCTATTCAATAATTCTAACAAGCATTAACTGAAAAAACAGAGCCACAACTTTCAGCTTGATAGTATTCAATGCAACACAAATAAATCAATGTAAATGCTATATTATTTGAAAGAAAGTGCAGATACCCCCACACATCACTGGCTATTCAAGAATTCTAGCAAGCATTAACTGCAAAAACAGATCAACAACTTCCAGCTAGATAGTATTCAATGCAAAACAAATAAATCAATTTAAATGATGTATTATTTGTAAAAAAGTGCAGATACCCCCCCCCGGGATTCATGAAGCTCGGCGTAAGGCCTGCGCCGGCGGTGCAGTGAATAGTCGGCGTAGTAGTGCCATATGCATAGTAATGAGTGCGCGCCACAACCACAGACACGTGCGTAGTGTACGTGAGCGAGCCCAAGTAGGATGCATCCGGAGGCGTGGCTAAGCCGGCAGGCGATGAGCAACCTAAAGTGCTAACTGCCACAGTCCGCCCATAATAGTAATGTCACCAGCCAGGGCCCATGCAGAATGAAACACACGCAGAGTATGCAACATAGTACCCGGCCCAACAAAAGGAGAAGCAAACACAACCCACGAAGCCCTAAGTGTACCCATCCAAGGAACAAAGGATACACGTAACACCGTGTTCGTCCCACAATGTACCATCAGTGGGCATACCCAGAGAAGGTGTACCGCAGCATGTCAGCGCGCCGCACCGACATAGGAGTAGCGACTAAGGTTACCACCTGTCCCACTTTGCGAGGGGCAGTCCCTCTATGGGCAGTTGTGTCCCGATAAAAATATTAAAAACGGCAAATGTGCTAAGATTGTAGGACATAATTATATCCCGTATTTTATGTAATGGTCGCATAAAATAGTTATTTCCGCAACTAAAATACCTAAATGTCACAAGAAACAGAATAAGCAACCAAACTGCTACAAGAATAAGCTTTTATCTAGGCAAACAAGTTAAGTTCTATGCTATGTACTGACCGTGGGTATGTGTCGGCCTGTAGAATCTGATGTGAGTCCCGAAAATGTTGCACCTTGCCTATTGGAAAAGGTGGCAACCCTAGTAGTGACGTGGGCATGGTCACCAGGGTTACCAGCTGTCCCACATTGCTATGGACAGTCCCTCATTTGACAGTTGTGTCCCGCCAAATATCGAAAAATGGCAAATGACCTGAGATTTCCGGGCAAAAATATTCCCTCAATATACCTGTAATAGTAGCATAAAACATATATTTTGTATATGAAACACATACATGGCATAAGAAACCGAATAAGGAACCCAAATGCTATGAGAATAAGCATATATTATGGCAAAAATGTGAAGTTCTGTCATCTCTACTTGCTGTGGGTATGTGTTGTCCTGCAAAATCCGATGTTTCCACAAAAGATGTCCCACTATGGGCATTGGAAAAGGTGGCAACCATAATGGTCACAAGCAGTAGTGAGAGTACACAGCCGGGTAGCCGTGGTCGACATAACAACAGGAAGGAACCAAGATACCCTAAACACAGGCAAACATGTGCATAGCAACATGTCCCACACCCAGCAACGTGTTTGTCGCATACACAGGACAGCGTATGTCTAAGCGTAATATCCAGAAGCAGAACCCATGCATGCAAATGTAATACACAATAGCCCCATTGTAGCATGTAAGTCCCACCCATGTACGCCTGTGCACCCAAACCAGCTAGCAGCCTTGTGCAGCTACACACCTACACACAATGGGCATACCTGAAATGTGGTAAGAAGTATTGTTTTAGGCAGTGCCACGTGGGAAAATATGTACCCCACATGTCACCAAACCACCTCAGGTACAGATATGGAAATGGATGCATGTGAATGTGTCTGCAGAATGTGTACATCCCGCATGTGGTATGTACCCGTCCAAACCCTATAGGTTTGCACACGCCACGGTGCACATAACTGTACACATGTGGACAAGTCGGGATGTTGAACCACCGCACCGATGATTAGCTATGCAGACAAGTCAAACACATATAGCGGAACATGTGCCTACCAAACAGGACGTCCTAACAGGGTGCCACAGGCACAGAAGGGGAAGGTGGGACATCACATGTGGAGAGTAGCATTGCTGGACGGCCAAACACCCACGGTGAAGGTAAAGGACGGAACAACATGCATATGGCCGGATGGATGTTGTTAGAAAAATATATATAGAAACACATATGAAGTGCCAGTTTAGAAGCAAAATACTATATAATGCATTGAATTGTACTGTACAATATGGCAGTAGAAATGATCATGCATGTAATTGGTGAAGCTTAGCTGCAGTGTGATCGAACTCTGACCCTGGCAGTAACCAGTTCAGCAGGCTTATGTCTCTCAGCATTAATTATCTGCTGGGTTACAGAAAAATAAATGTATGTACATGTATAACATCCTCCCTTCCACTGAGGAGGATGGCCTTGTGAGCTCTATCGAAGATAGAGTACAACTCCTTACCAGAGAGACAAAGGAACGTATTAAGAAATGAACTGACTATTGTATCGGAACAGTCCAGGTTCCTTGAAACAGCAACAATTACAGAAGGACACTGTAATTGACCAGGTGCCTTGCAAGGCTGTGTTATTCTCATGGGAAAACATTTTAAAAGCATGACCTCAGCACCCTCGTATGAATAGAATATTGCGGACCATAGTGATGGAAATGCCCTGTGACTGACCACGTCAGTAAGGTGGGCAAAAGATGATTGTAAACACTATATAAAGAAATTGCTTACTGTATAGAGTCAGACAAAACTCTCATACTTGGACTGTATAGTTTTTTGCCTGCCTGTGTACACTACTAAAACGTTGTGAACCCGAGCTTCCTGTGTTATTGACTGTCACTTAGAAAAGCCTACTGATTTCTACAGTCTGGTTTTAACAACTTATTTGACATTGTGGTCCTTCTTAGCCGGAATTCCCTTGGTAAGCTACAGGTCAGAGTACATGGGGGGTTAGACATCTGCGCAGGAGAATTTGCCTAAATGGTTCTTCTGGAGTGAAAAGACCTCCGACTGAATTGTTGTGTGTAAAGAGGCTGTCCACTGTCTGATCTGTGGCTGAAAAGTGGAAAACTGGATCCCAAGAAGAAAACGTGCAGTCATAAACAGGAGGCTCAGGTAAGGAGAGTTTGCCTCTTTGTCTCTATTGTAGATCATGGACCAGGCTACATTGTGTTTCTGTTAACAGTTGTGATAGCAGGTCGAAGACCAATCCAAGTAGTTTTAAATTTGGACATAGATCAGGGGAACACAGAGTAGAGTAAATAGTCATTGTAGACACTACAGTGGATACAGGGAAGGAGATATCACGTGGTACGAGAGAAGGGTTACGTAACAGTCGTGTAGAAGACATGGGAGATTAGTGCACTAAGAGATCGTGAGATCCGCGTTTGACGGTGAAGTATATGCAATTGCAGAGAGCACATAATGTGAGATATTCTGCAAAATGGGGTAATAAATATGACATTGATGGTATATTAGACAAAATATCATTAGTGAAACATTGGAATCACTTAAAATGTGACGCAGATGTTCTAGGGTAACCACCTGTCCCACTTTGCGAGGGACAGTCCCTCTTTGGCCAGTTGTGTCCTGCAAACAAACTGAACAAATGGCAAATGTCCTGATATCTTAGGACAAAAATATTTCCTATATCTTCTTTAATGGTAGCATAAAACAGTTATTTTGTATCTGAAACACCAAAATATCATAATAAACAGAATAAGCAACTCAAATGCTACAAGAATAGGTTGCTATTCTGGCAAAAAGTGAATTGCTGTCCTTTGTACTGGCCGTGGGTATGTTTTGCCCTGCAAAATCCCACGTTCCTAACACTAATGTCCCACTTTGTGCATTTGAAAAGGTGGCAACCCTAAGATGTGCAGGCTAAAAAACAGCGACAATTGGGTATCCCTCAAGCACATAGGTGGATTGAGGTAGTGAACCAAAGGGAACAGAACACTAAAAATGCGAAAGCATCATACGTAGACAAAGAAGATAATAATACAGTAGTAGCGACAGCCCCCCCCCCCTCTACCACCTCCGATACCACATCCAGGATATGAAGCGGGAGGGCAGGCTAGTCCCCCCCATGTTATCCTGTGGCAACAGAGGTATCACAACGACCAAATGTAAGAGAAGCTATTGAAACCACATCCCGAACTCGTAAAATACCTAGGGACACTCAAGTAAGAAGAGAGTCACTAGAACAGAGTGAGGATATCTGTCAATTAATTGAAGTACCGAACCCTCATGCAGGGCAGGAAGGCCGGGACCCAACTCCCTTAGTGTATAGACCGTGGACACCAGAAGATATCTGGAAGTCACAGAGGGAATTCCATCTACAAAGTAATCACTATTCACCATGCAATACCCCTGTATCTTCTGATAGAAAAGCAAGGGGGAATGGCGGATGGTACAGGATTTACAAGCTGTAAATCATGTAATAATACCTAGGGTACCGATGGTGCCAGACCCACACACTATATTGAATGCTATGAACCCGCCACAGAAGTATCTTACCGTGGTACATATAAGCTATGCTTCCTTTTCAATACCTATACATCCAGATAGTCCGTATTGTTTTGCATTTACATTCAGGGTAACAGATACAGCCATACCTGGCTATTGCAAGGATACTGTGAAAGTCCAACGATATTCGCACAGGAGATGGCTAGCAACATTCCGGTGTTTACTCCACCCGGGCCAGTCAAGTTCTACTTTATGTGGATGATATTCTGCTTGTGGCCCCTACCCAGCAGCAATGTAGGGAAGATACATTAGCATTATTGAAATATTCAGCAGAACAGGGACATAAATTAAGCAAGCATAAATTGCAACTACGGAGAATACAGGTCAAGTACCTGGGATATGTGGTATCCAAGGAGGGTAGAACATTAGATGACGATAGGAAGGCAGCAATTTCACAAGCACCCAAGCCAACTACCAAGAAGGGAATGATGTCCTTCTTGGGCCGACTAACTTTTGTCGAAGCTGGTTACCAAACAATGCTTTGTAATCTGCTCTATTGTCTGCTTTAATCTTTAATACACCTATGGCAGCACAAGATATACTACACTGGAGTCCAGTAGCAGAAACAGCTTTCTGCAGACTAAAATGATTGATAGCTTCAACATCTGTTTTAGGTCTCCCGAATAATCATAACAGATGTTTTCAGACTGTAGATTGTAAGCAGGGATATATGACGTCAGTCGACGCAACAGCATGGAAGTAAGCAACGCCCCATAGCTTACTACTCATCGCAGTTGGACACAGTGGCATGGTCAGTGCCACATTGTGTACAGGCAGTTGTTGCAGCACCCATGGCAGTACAGGCCTCGGCATCAATGTTATTATTCCACCCTCTCACTGTGAGAGTGTCTCATGCAGTTGCGATCATTTTGCTGCAAGAGAAAATAGCATTCCTGACCCGTGCTAGACATCTTTCTTGTTTGACCATACCCCTGAGTCTACCTCATATGGTGATTGAACGTTGTACAACATTAAACCTATCAACGTCACGTCCGACACCTGTGTATGGCACACCACACAGTTGCCTACAGGAAATGGAGCAAATAACTCTACACAGACAGGATATCACTGATATACCCTTAGATGATGCAGAGGTGACAGTTTATGTGTACGGATCATGTAGAAAGAGTCCTACAGGAAAGAATCAAGTAGGTTATGCAGTAGTTATTGATAATGAGATTATAGAAGCCCAACCCCTGCAGCATAACGTGTCTGCTCAAGCAGCAGAATTGATAGCTTTAACACGTGCTTGCACTGTAGCGAAAAACAGATGTGTGGACATTCATACCGATAGTCAGTATGTTGTCTCTACAGTGCATGTTTATGTGCAGCAGTGGAAGAATAGGGGAATGATAACATCCACTGGTAAACCGATTAATCATGCGCAATAGATCTTGAATGCATTAGATTCCATTCAGTTACCCACTAAAGTAGCTAATTGTAAATGTGCAGCTCATACAAAGCAACAGGATAACATTAGGAAAGGTAAGGCATGAGCTGATGCAGCTGCAAAAGAAGCAGCCTCACAGTCGGAAAGTGTCTTTTTGAATGAGGAATGACAATCCTCAGACATTCTAGATGTAGAAATGTTAGAAACAATGCAAACATCAACTACGAAAGCAGAAAAGCAGATGTGGGTATGACAAGGAGCAATCCTTGAAGACGGACTGTACATATCCACAGTGAGAAAGCCAATATTAACGTCTAATGTATTCAGATATGCGGCTTTGTTGAGCCATGGGTAGAGCCATGTCTCAACAGGGGGGGTGGTACAGTTGGTTAACAGAATATTCCTAACATACGGAATTAGGAACCACATACAAACATCATGAGCAGCATGTCATATTTGCAGTAAACATCATGCACAGGGAGCATTTCAACCGAAGGGAGTGGGTTTACCTACACCACCATAACCGTTCCGTACTATTTGTATGGAGTTTATACAGCTGAATAAATGTGAAGGGAAGAAATACTGTTTAGTGATTATAGATATATTATCAAAATGGGTAGAAGCATACCCAACCAGGAATCTGGATGCAGCAACAGTGGCAAAGGTCCCAGTAAAATAAAGTATCCCTAGATCTGGCATACTGTAAAGAAGCTACAGTGACAATAGAACACATTTTGTGAACCAGACAATCCAGCAACCTGGGGGATTAAATGGGATTTCCATGAATAATCATTGCATGTACAACCCACAGTCAGCATGACTGGTGGCGAGGTACAATGGGATCCCGAGAAATAAGTTGAGGAGGTTGATGGGAGACACCTAGACGAGTTGGATTTGCTGTCTACCTCTAGCATTGCTGAGCATGACAACAGTTCCAAATGTAAAGTGTTTGACCCTTCAAGTAGTATTTGGAATGGCATATTATGTGCCACAGTGGAAAGCTGTCATGCCTGCAGAGCTGGAGGTCGATGGCTCATTAGCAAGTTACATGAGAGGATTGTTAACCAATAACACTGTTTTGCAGTTAAACTCTTTTACAGATAAAGAGCAAGCGAAGCCGGATGCATAGCTGACTCCAGTATCCTTGGTGTGTTTCACTGTTATCCAAAAAAGTAACTTGCCGAGTCCAACGTGGGAAGGTCTGTACCAGGTACTGTTGGCAACGCCTACTGCAGTAAAGTGTATGGAAAGGTCGTCCTGGGTTCACCTCACCTTTTTCAAACCGGTAAAGGATATCAAGTCTGATTTACATGTTGTAGCCGATATACCATAGAGACAGAATCACCCGGGCCAGAGTGTATAACAATACAAAGCAACCCCAAAGACATTTGGTTTACAGTCCTACTGATCATACACCTATTAACCATGTTTGTGGTGACTTTACATTTGCTGGGACCTTACCTGCATATAACTACACAGATACAAATAGTGATACGTGATGAACTGGCCACAGAGTGGCATCCAAACTTCAACACATACCTAGGCATGACGCGTGTGCATGTACAGACTATGAACATTTCAAATTGCTGTGTTTGTACTGCCATACCTACATCATATGGAGGACTTCCGATGTATGTTGTCCCCTTGGGGATAGATTGAGACTTGTGAATATTTACACTTTGATACAGGTTCTGTGAGATCACAGGACAAAATGGCACTGTACTTACCTGTTACACAAAAAGGAATTGTTTGTTTCCACAAACATGATACAGTCCAAGTTGTTGGGAGTAATTGTAACATAACTGTGTCTTACAAATGTCATATAACAGCCAAAGATCACAGTACTAGTTGTAGCACCATTCATGATTTGTATTTAAGCTTCATGAGAACAATGTGGAAAGATGTGCAGAAACATCCTGAATTGTATAAACAGTCCTCTGTTATAGACAGGAAAATGTTACATGCAGAGTTAACCCGCATCAGTAGTAAAGTAGAATATTGTTATTTTGTTTGTGGGAAAAAGCATATCAATGGTTACCTGAGAATTGGTCCGCAGTTGTTTTTTGGGTTATCTGGCTCCAGTCATATGACATACTGCACAATTGCCTCTGGGTACGAAACGAACTGTAAGACATATAGCTCGAAGAACTGGGAACACAGTCGAGAAACCTACTAATCCAGTGGGTGAAATGGAAGCTGTTCTGAAAAATCATTCTTCTGCAAGAGATAAAGGAATATTGACTCATATGGACTTGAGTGACAGTGTTATATCCTGGGCTGGAACAATCCCAGCTTGTGGAGTAGTGAAATCAATCAGGGAACAGAGGAAGTTGTCAAAACCTGTCGGAGGAATGAGCAATGCGACTTTTCGCTCTTGAACTTGTGACTGATGAACTGAATGCAATGAGAACTGTTGTGTCACAAAATCTAATGGCTCACGACTGCACCCTGGCGGCGAGAAGTGGTACGTGCGCGCTTATCAAAGAAGACCGCTGTGTCTAAGTACCACAGAATAAGCATGATATCAACACCCATCTAGAGGTAATACAGCAGGTATCAGCCATGGCGGAACCAGGCCCAAACCCACTGATGAACTATTTCCAGAAACCATTTGGTGGATGGGGTTCACTCATACTGAATATCTTGATTGCCATTTGTGTTGTTCTGCTCATATTGGGAGCATGTGTCTGTTGCAGGATACTTTGTATGAAAGTATTAGTCAGGGACTCTGTCGACGTATCTGTAACCGAGACTATGTATCAAGACCTGTAGTGGTATTTGTTAATACCAAATGAAATCCTTTCTGAAATGTACAACAAATGACTTGCCTAGTTAAACGTTCCAGAGAGGAAGAGGCTAGGGAATGAAATCATGTTGTATATGTTTCTGGATAGAACAGAAGCAATCAAAGGAGGGAGAATGTTAGAAAAATATATATTTAAACATATATATGACGTGCTAGTTTAGAAGCAAATAGTGTATAATGCATATTATTCTATTTTACAATATGGCAGTAGAACTTATCATGCATGTAATTGCCTGTAGTGTAGCTGCAGTGTGATCGAACCCTGACCCTGGCAGTAACCAGTGCAGCAGGCGTATGTCATTCAGCATTAGTCATCTGCTGGGTTAGAGAATAATAAATGTATGTACAGGTATATCTTTCATCCTTCCACTGAGGAGGATGGCCTTGTGAGCTCTATCTAAGACAGAGTACAGCTGCTCACCAGAGAGACAAAGGAACCTAGTAGGAAATGAACTGATGATCGATTCGAACAGGCTTGGAACCTTGACAGAGCAGAATTTACAGAAGGACATTCTAATTGACTATGTGGCTCAAGGCTGTGCTATTCTCATGGGAAAACATTTAATAAGCATTACCTTAGCACTGTTGTAGGAATACAATATTGTGGACTATAGTGATGTAAATGCCCTGTGACTGACCACATCATTAAGGTGGTCAAAAGATGATTGTAAACACAATACTCATACAGCTGTTTCTTGTATAGAGTCAGACAAAACTCTATACTTGTACTGCATAGTTATTTGCCTCCTGGTGCACACTATTAAAACATTGTGAATCTGAGCTTCCTGTGTTATTGACTGTTATTTTGAAAAGACTAATGAGTGTTACAGTTTGATTTAAACAACGTAATTGACAGATGTGTATGTTCTAGCATGGGAATAGGTCAAGCCAACCACCACAATCACCATGTGTACCACATACAAACAGCCAGTAACACGCAGTAGTAGTGCATGAAGGCATACACGACTGTGGGAATAGCACAGGACATATGGCACGTGCCAAGTGCAGATGCATGACACAAAACCCCAGGATGGGGCTCCCTGCAAAGAGGAACATGTGCCAACCACACCTCCCACAGATGTACCGGCAATAACAACACATGCCAAACACACAGAAACACTACCGTCCAACCCACGACTGCAATGGAGGCTGGTCAAACACCACCATGAAGCATGCACAAACAGGGACATGTGTAATTGTTGCCTTAACACCCCCCCATAGGCCAAAGAAGAATAGAATGGACATATGCATGTAATGTTGTGAAGGATGTGTGGTAGTCCTCAGTATCACAGTGTTAGGGAGACACAGA
>NC_056725.1:1918372905-1918382905 GCF_019279795.1 Protopterus annectens
CTAGAATTGTGCAGTCTTACTCAGGATGGCCGATATGATACCGCCAACTCTCGGTTACCCAGTTAATGATATTTACTATTTTTAAGGTTTTACTGCTGTGGAAACTGTGCTTTATTTTCTTTGAAGGCACAACTGGGGATAAAGCTATCTGCATGAGATTGGGAACGTTTGAGGCACATCTCTTTTTCTTTTCCGCACGGAAAGAAAATGTTATTATAAGTGGCTACTCTGTCAGAACAACTGCTACAGATTAACTTTATATTCAGTGCAGAATTTGTTTGCTTTTGGGGAACTCACTTTGTCATATTTCTTTATCTATAAGGATCCACGTATAGAGTCTTCCAATGGTAATTAATTATATGGACCTTCCAAGTTTTTAGATGGAGAAAGTTTCTATAACCAGTGCTTTTAGTCTGTCTTTGCCAGTTTGAGATTTAGAAGCAAACCCCTTATTAGTAAATTAGCACTTAATTTTGCGGCTACAAAAGTTTAATTTTCCTTGATTTTCCAGTTTTTACTAATACTTTTTTTTCAGACATATGTGGCCAATATACTGATTGCAGTAAATCCATATTTTGACATACCAAAGTTGTACACCTCAGATACTATTAAAAAATATCAAGGAAGATCCCTTGGTACACTTCCTCCACATGTCTTTGCTGTTGGTAAGTCAGGAATACATTTTCTTCTTCTTTTTAGTGGTTAAAAATGCTCATTTGGAAATCTGGACTTGTTTATGACATCAGTCTGTTAGTGGAACTTTTACTTTTCTGTAAGTCATTTTCATGTTCTACTTTGGCCAAGAAAACCTATTTTGCTCAATTGATTCCCACAGAATGTATGTTTTCATGCTGGTCAGACATAAAGATTTTTCCAAGTTCACCATAGAAATTGAAGAATGTTTCTATATGTAAGGCTAATTTACAAGTGTGAGCATAGTTTATTTATTTGTTCTGCTAATCTCTGGGCTTCTTTTTCTCAGGTAGGTCTCACGTGTACCAGATCTGTTGATGTTTGTTTTGTAGAATGTAGGATTATGGACTCAAAAGCCATTGGAACTAAAGTTTCAAGTCCACCCCTTATATCTGTGCCTACTGCAGGTATCCCCATGTCTGTGTAGTAGGACAGCACATACATAGGTCTAAGGACCATGTGGCCTCCCATGTTTGGTGATTTTATGACTGTTTGAAAAGCCCTTGTGCCTAAGAAACATAAAACAAGCTCCAGACTTGTCCTTTCCCTTACTGCCTTGTCTGTTCAATATATTTTTCTGTTTTTTGTAGTCCAGTATCACTTTACACGTGTTCATTATTGAGATTGTATGCTACATCCATACCTCCATCGATATGAAGGAAATAAAAAACTCCAGATCCCTTTTAAACCACCCAGTTTGTGCATTCAGATTGTACCCTTATGGAATGACCCACCTTTGTTTTTTTGAAAGATACAACTATTTTTGCATTTACGTGTTCCTTTATAAGTACCTTAACGTTTGTGTTTTCTTCTTTTTGTCTCTCTTTGTATGATAAATGACTGCTTTCTTATATGGTACCAGTGGTCCTTGCATCTCACACACCTTACCTTATTCACCACTGCACAACACTAAAAAAACTACAGTGGAATTACCCAGTCCTCTAAAATACTCCCAGCTACTTACCTTCCAAGCCATAGTACACAAACCCAACACCTGCCCCTCCCTACAAAACATTCTCAAACAATACTCCCCTCCATGCGCACGCCATAGTATACAAACCCAACACCTGCCCCTCCCTGCAAAACATTCTCAAACAATACTCCCCTCCATGCGCACGCCATAGTATACAAACCCAACACCTGCCCCTCCCTGCAAAACATTCTCAAACAATACTCCCCTCCATGCGCACGCCATAGTATACAAACCCAACACCTGCCCCTCCCTGCAAAACATTCTCAAACAATACTCCCCTCCATGCGCACACCATAGTATACAAACCCAACACCTGCCCCTCCCTGCAAAACATTCTCAAACAATGCTCCCCTCCATGATGCATTTGCTCTAGAAACAAAAGCCTGTTACCCACCTCCAAATCCCACAACATACCAGCGGACTCTGTGTGCTCTTCCTTTGTAACTAAGCTATGGATATCCATGCCCATCTCATTAAAACAGTACAGCAGTACAGCAAACTTTACACACCAACTGAAACAATACCTACCCTCCTCCAGGCTTTGTTCTTCTTCACATCATGACTACCCCCCCCCCCCCCTCAGGAAACTGCCTACATTTTCCCTTCATAAAATTGCTTTCATTATCTACTTAACCAGTCTTTTCTACCTCTAAAGTCAACTAAAGTTTCTCTGTTTTCTGCAGTTGTACAACATCCCACATCTCTGCCATTCTCTCTTATCTCCTCCTGTATTTCTTCCAATTTCTTACTTGTACATACAGGTTTCAATTAACAACTCTCTGCTACCATTGTTAAAACTTGTTGCATTTATGTCATTGTCAGTTAATTATAATCTCATTGCCTCTGATGTATCTCATTGTCTCTAATGTATCATACTGTCAGCACTGTAAATGTCGCACTTCTTGTATCACTGTTTTTATGTAAATGAAAAAATTCATGTCATGTGGAGCTTTTGTCGATGGGCCTCTGATGAAAGTGGGTCTGTGTGCCCAGTCAGACTCTCCTGGTAACGAGAGGCAATAAATAAATAAATAAAAGCCGATCAGGAAGGTGTCACATTCTTATCTGGTTTTACATGTCTGAATCCTTCTTGCAGTTTATGATTTAAATGCGGTGCCTCATTTCCAGATTTTATGCGAGTACTCAGCCATTCTGTATTGTCCACGTCTTACTGTCACTGCTGCTTCCTATTAACTGTGCTACACATAAAAGTACGTATTCTAACAAAGCGACAACATCTTAAATGCATCCTGAAAGCGTGGTCATTTGTATTTCTGTCCATTGTTTTTATTTTTCTGTATTATATGCCCTATCCACTTTCCCTTTCCCCAGCTTCCATACTTGTTGCTAAGGGCAACTCCCTTCTTTTGGACCATACCTCCCCTTAGGGAACATCACCAATGTCAGCCTCCCCACAAGACAGGCACTCCATCCTTCCTGATGCTCCATCAGTCACTTGAGCTACAATTTGAACTCTGGTTGGCTGGGCCATAGTCAGGGCTTTATCACTCTATGCCACCGGAGTGGCTGTATGTTCTGCCATTCTTACACATTTATAGGTACAGTTGTCAACCTTACAACTTACTTGTCCTCATAAAGTATGATTGCTGTAATCTTATGTTGGTATTTATTATCGTCCACATATTATATGACATATACAGTGCTGACATATTCTGTCGTTAGCTTTACCTTTACCTCTTCATTACCTGCTCCTGTCTGCACTCACTTATTTTTTCCTTTTTTCTCTCCTTTTCTCTAACTTCCCTCTTTATTTATTTTTTATTCTTTATTTCCTTTTTCTTCTTTTTCTTTTCTCTTCTTTCTCTTACTCTTCAGTCTTGCTTCTTTCTGTGTTCTAACATAATCTCTTTCACCCTTCCGTGTTATACATTTTTCTGTATATACCTTTTATACTTGTTCACTGTCACAATATTGTTGTTATTAATGTTGCACATATCTAATATTTTTCCAAAATGCTAAGTGAATTAATGATTTATCATTATTAATGTTATTGTTATTATTTTTTATTAATAATAACAGCACTACTACTACTAATAATAACAATAACAATGATAATAATAATAATAATAATAATAATAATAATAATAATAATAATAATAATAATAATAATATTGTTATTCTTTTTTGTATTGTGGAGCTTTTCTCCCCAGGCCTCCACTGAAAATGGACTCCTTGTCCAGATGGACTTTCCTGGTAAACAAATGTCAGATAAATAAATAGTAACATATATAGCAATACAATATAATGAATGTGAGAGGAAGTTTATTCCATAACTTTGGAAGGTGTTGTATAATGCAGCTGTCAAAGTTTTTTTGTAATTATTTTTAGCATTAGATTATCTGTTGTGGTGCTAGCTCCTTAGCATTGCATTCCACGCATGGATTTACAAACACAACCATATCAGACATTGCCATATCTGTAAGGCAGAGGTCGCTTCTCACCTAAAGAAAGCAGAATATAATGACAGGTCCCGAAGCTTTTCTGAATAGATTAACTCTTCCAACACTATGAATTTCCTGGTAAAGGAATCATACATGTTCATGTTCTTTCAGGCAGCTTGTTGAAAAGCCACAAAAGTCAGAATATTGGCAGTGGTGCAGAGCACTCCCTGTAATGACTAACGATGCCCCTTAGAGTATGCATTTCTGACTCCTGCAGATGCACACTGGTTTTACTTTAATTTTTGTGTACCGTTGTAACTAGATCTTTAACGGTGGCATATTGTTATGACTATACCACTTATTTTGTAAGCATAGTTTGTTCTTTTTGCTAGCTGTCGTGATGCTACAACTGACAATAATGATGAATCCAGTACTACTGCAACAGGGATGTATATTTTGCAGATCATCTTGAAAATGTTTGAAATATTTTACTTTATTAGCATATTTGGTTCACCAAAGTCCATTTTTCAGTTTTATATTTCGCAAGATTGCTTCAAAAAGAAATGGCACCAAAACAGAGCCCCGAGAGATATCACTAACCCTATTCAAGCAGACTTGTAACACCTACTCTGATTTATTGCATCCTACTGTGTATCCAGTGTTTTACCCATTGAGTTATATATGGATTAAGTTGTCTGTTTTTCCTTTGTGTAGAACACTGTCAAAATTCTTAGCAAGATCAATATACATTGACATAGTATGCAGTGTTAGCCCTTAACTGTTTGCTGATTTTGCATCTTTGGAGACTAAAAATATTCAAAATACAAGTGCCCCCTTTATCTAACAGAAGTAGGTCCACTGAAGAAGTTTCATTATGGTCTTCTCCCTGATTATACCTTCCACTGGTCAGGCTGATGTCTAAAATTTTTTGGGTCTGAAGTGATCCCCTTTGTGAACCGGTACTATTACCGACCATGCCCACACTAACATTTTATTTAACACGATTAATAAGAATTTAGATTTGTTTTTATTCTGTACTGGATACCAATACTTATGTTGTCTGATCCCTTTGGAACCTGTGTTTTTTTTTATTTTGCTTGCATCAGTGGTTATGTCTGTAGTTATATGAGGGATGTACCTTATTTTTGCCATACTCTTTTTTTCTCCAAAGTCATTTGTTGTAGGTTGTGGCTGGGTGATCACTTTATTTATTGACAGCATTTCACATTCAGAGATTTTCTCTTTTATTTGCCTTCCTTTCTTATTTATTTGTTTGCCTTTTGTTGACTGGGTAGGTGCTGTGGCCTGAAGTCCCTTTTTAGGTGTGACCTAGAATGTCTCAGCTCAAAATCTTCGCAGCCTTAAACACCCATTTAGGTATTTCAGAATTTGAGGCCAAGCCACTGATTGTTATTGGTAACCATTTGAAGTCCCAAGACCTGCCAGAATTGAGATTGAATGGCCAAAAAAACGAGCTTACATATATCGACTCTGGGATGGTCATTCCCAGAATATTCCCTTTTCCCCAAGGTATGGTGACCTCAGATCTTAATTTGGTATATATATATATATGTTTTAGAGTATGTGAAGATTTTGCTCTTTTCCTGGGTTTTCTGTCTTTTTTTTGGCTTGTTGGCACTCAACGTTTTGAGTGCTGACATTCCAACAGGGAGCCATTGTTATTCCTTACTTTTCTTTCTTCAGCTTTGTGTGTTGTGAAAGTTGTTTTCTCTTGTTTAGCTTTACCTTAGAAGAAGCCAGTAACTATTCCTGTTTTCTTTAAAGTCCCTTATTCTGATATTAACTTTCCAAAAATCCATAAACCAGTTATCCCTCTTCTCTTAATAATGTTTTGCAGTATCACATTTATAAACCTTTGAATTCCTTTACTGTCTTAATTCCCCCTAAACTAGCTCCCTGTATATAGGTTATTTGATAGTTTGTGATATGTATCCTTCTGTAGCCTTTCATAGCTAGGCTCTGACAAATGAAATCTGATTTATTTTTAGATTTACTCTTTAGTATATATAATGTTTATACTACCATGGCTTACTCCTGCTGCTTTTAATATTTCATTTACATCCTTGGTATGATTACGCCTTTTCTTTCTAGTTGCACAATTAATACTACAGTTAAAATCACCCACCCCTACCCCTAATATCTCTTATTTAAGAAATATAGTTCTAGCTTTTATATAAAATATTTCAGTTTATTTTCTGCTTTGTATGAACATATCACTCATAGCCTTCGGTGTCTTCCCATAAGTCGCATACAGGTGCTTTTCCTGCTTTTGTAATAAATAACTTGTATTTTTTTATATTCCTGCTGTCATTTAGCATAACATGTGAACTCTTACTTGACCTACCACAAATTCTGAACACTCATCTTTGCCCAAACCCCACATAGTTTCCCTCCCAACATCATTTCAGAATATTCCCTATCTAAACTCTTAGTAAACCTAATGTCCTGCAATCAGACTATGTCATCAGCCTTTACATGTCAGTACCTTAATATCCTGTAGGCAGACTGTGTCATCAGACATTACATGACAGTACCCTAATATCCTGTAGGCAGATTGTGTCATCAGACATTACATGACAGTACCCTAATATCCTGTAGGCAGACTGTGTCATCAGACATTATGTGACAGTACCCTAATATCCTGTAGGCAGACTGTGTCATCAGACATTATGTGACAGTACCCTAATATCCTGTAGGCAGACTGTGTCATCAGAAATTACATGACAATACCCTAATATCCTGTAGGCAGACTGTGTCATAAGCCATTACATGTCAGTACCCTAATATCCTGTAGGCAGACTGTGTCATCAGACAGTATGTGACAGTACCCTGATATCCTGTAGGCAGACGGTGTCATCAGAAATTACATAACAGTACCCTAATATCTTGTAGGCAGACTATGTCATCAGCCATTACATGACAGTACCCTAATATCCTGTAGGCAGACTGTGTCATCAGAAATTACATGACAGTACCCTAATATCCTGTAGGCAGACTGTGTCATCAGACATTATGTGACAGTACCCTAATATCCTGTAGGCAGACTGTGTCATCAGCCATTACATGACAGTACCCTAATATCCTGTAGGCAGACTGTGTCATAAGCCATTACATGTCAATACCCAAATATCCTGTAGGCAGACTGTGTCATCAGCCATTACATGTCAGTACCCTAATATCCTGTAGGCAGACTATATCATCAGCCATTACATGACAGTACCCTAATATCCTGTAGGCAGACTGTGTCATCAGAAATTAAATAGCAGTACCCTAATATCCTGAAGGCAAACTGTGTCATCAGACATTACATGTCAGTACCCTAATATCCTGTAGGCAGACTATGTCATCAGCCATTACATGTCAGTACCCTAATATCCTGTAGGCAGACTGTGTCATCAGACATTATGTGACAGTACCCTAATATCCTGTAGGCAGACTGTGTCATCAGACATTACGTGACAGTACTCTAATATCCTGTAGGCAGACTGTGTCATCAGACATTACACAACAGTACCCTAATGTCCTGTAGGCAGACTACATCATCAGCCATTATATGAGAGTACTGCACCGTGTTACTGTCTTTGTACTGTATTCATTCAGGAAAAGAGGTTGCATTGCTTTTTTTATTTGTTGGCTGCTCTTTTTTATTAATTTAATTAATTAATTAATTTACTTATTGACATTTTGTTAATAATGTTAAACCTACTGGCAGATGCCCATTTTGAGATGGGGAACCAAGGAGGAATACAAAAGATGTAACAGATTTAGAGATACAAAAATACTACAAAATATACCAAAATAATTATTAAAATCTGACTGGGTAGTGTGACTGAATTCTTACTGCACATGAAAGTGTGAAAAGTACCACATGTACAGCTCAGTTCAAATAAATATGATCTTGATATTCTCATATTGATGTTAGTGAATTTCAGAAACCAGCATTCTTTTAGTTTACCTGCAGTAAGGGGATGTACTTCCTAATCTGTAATGTCTAATGGTTGCACAGTGTTCTGACAGAAAAGTTATCTGTCTGGTGGTTTATTGTACTGTATAATGCAGTAGTGCTAACTAAATCAAATCAGACCAAATTTCTTACAAGATTTCTTTGTACTTGACCATCTATCTTGGCTGCCCTTTTTACTGCAGCAGCAGAAGAATGTGGTTTCCCGTGACCATCAGAATTTCTTCTCAAAATACTAACCACATCAACCTCAGACAGGGTTGCCAGATTTCTGATGGGCCAGGTAGGGACAGAAGAAAAAAAAAAGTCTTTCACACATGCTAAAATTGGAGTGCTCCACTGAATGTGAGAGGTATGCCTTTGCAGTTCAGACTTCATCTAAACCACAACTTCCTTTATGTCCCAAACTCAGACAGACTTTCATCTAGGCTACCTGTTTGGTTATGCACATCTGCATAATATGTTCATAGGTGTGTACTAGGCTAATGGCCTGGAGCCTTTACAAGCCTAGCCTAAAAAGTTTTCCCTGACACCGTGCCACCCACTGTTAGTTCTCAGTGCATCTATCTGGTAGGGCAGCTGGAGTCATCCCTAGGGTGAACTTTCTGTTACCCATCCACTCATTGAGATTTCTCTTGAAGAGGGCCAGTGAGGTGCTCTGCTTGACATGAATGGGAAGCTTATTCCAGAGTATGGGCAGTCCTTGGGAGATGAACCTGTCCCTCCAGAATGTTCTGTTGATTGTGGTAGGGAGGTTGTGGTCTCTGGAGCGTGTGGAGCGGGGGGGATTGGGATTTCTTTACGTGTAGCATTTCAAGTAGGGCTGGATTGGACATGGCCTTGTAAGTCAAGCAGAGATCACCTCTGAGTAGACAATAAGAGACTGAGAACAGCTGAAGTTTCTTGAGTATGTCCATGTAGGACATGTGTTTAAGGCCTAGGATCCTTTTTGTGAGGTACTTTTGTGGCATCTCCAGCTGTTGTAGGTGTCTGGTCAGTTACATGCCAAACGAGGTGTTATATTCGATGACTTGATCTAATGAGGGATGAATAGAGAGGGATGATGACCTCTTTCTTCCTGGATGTGAAAAATTTGGTTATAAGATGTACCATGTAGAAGGACATTCTGACCACAGTGGCAACATGGTGGTTGAAGGTGAGGTGGCAGTTGACCTGGGTGCCCAGATCTCTTATGGCCCCTTTAGTATTTAGCGGGCTGCCATCGACATGGTAATTTGTGGGAGCTGAGTTTTTTCCAAAGGGAATGATAAAGCATTTTTTGGTGTTAAACTTAAGGCCATGGTTCCGATACCAGTCATTGGTCTCAAAGAGGCCCTTTTGTAGAATGTGTGCATCACTTAGGGAGTTGATAATGACTCCTAGCTTTCAGTCATCAGCAAACTTGGTCTGCCAGAGTCCCTCTGTGTTGGCCTGGACTTCTGAGAAGTAGATGCCAAACAGGAGAGGGCCCAGGACCGAGCCCTGTGGGACTCCACTCGTGACTGGTCAACAATCTGACTTGGAGTCTGCAACTTTCACTCTGTGGATCCGTTTTTGAGCCAGTTTGCAACCCACCTAGTGATATAAGGATTAATGCCTAGTTTGGTGTGTTTATCAGTGGTATCAAAGGCCTTGGCCAGGTTGAGGTAGGCTGTATCCCTTATCCACAGCCTTGGTGATTGCCTCGAAGAAGTCAACAAGGTTCAGCAGGCAGAATCCCCCTTTGACGAAGCCAAACTGTGTGGGGTCAAGAGTTGATTTCTAACTCTTTTGTCTGTTTTGCATTCCAGCTGCTTAAGGTCAGTTATCAGCATTTTTGGACTTTTTATTTGAAAAACAACCACCATACATCCTGTGTTTGCCAATTCCCTTTTTAACCATGTTTCCTTTTGCAAAAACCTTTACTCACCACTTAGTTTAATTTCTCACGTTACTCAGCAGTAATACCCC
>NC_056725.1:1918387905-1918525044 GCF_019279795.1 Protopterus annectens
TATAGCACAATTCACAAACATTAATCGATATCTGCTAAAATAAGCAATACTGTCTCACAATGAATAGACTTGGCATTAAAACTTCTCTGCCCTTGAAACTCACATTCATTGAAACCCACACCACATCCAAAGAAAATGCATCTGGCTAGTGGTGGATAAAGATTACCTTTGGGCTATTTTCAAATCAGTGGCCCCTTACACACAAAACAAGAAACATACAAGTGTTCTTTGATGCACCTTCATAACTTTATTAAATTATATTCATTGTACAATACGGCACACTTGTTAAAGTGCATTTTAAATTTATTGTTTGAACATTTTTCCAGTAGGTAATGAAACAAAATGCATGCACCAATAATGACAAAACTGCTCAATTCAGAGAATTTCCATTATAAAAGTCTACTACTTCCATACCCACACAATATAAATATATATATATATATATGTATATATATATATATATATATGTGTGTGTGTTATAAATAAATGACAGTAGTGTAAGCCATATGCATCTTGCCCAGCTTCTCACACTTACTTTCAATTTCATTTTTTTTGGGGGGGGGAGGCAAAAGGCCAAAAAACAGGGGAACACATTTTAAACATTGCTTGTATAATTTTGGAAAGTTACTAGAATAAAATATGTTATCACCATGCATTTCACTACCAAATCCTGTACCCAGAATCCTATGTACTACATTCAGAACAACATACCACTATACCAAATCAGCAGTGTCCTGTATGATAGGAAGACTGAAACTTAAATGGCTATCATTTAGTGAATTCAGTTCTCACGTCTCACCATAGCTCTCATCTCAATGTCATAGCACAAAAAACATGGACAAAGCCAATAATAGGGGAATACAGCCCCAAAACAGGGACACATTTAAAATACTGATCTTACAAACTTAGAAAATTGCCAGAATAAAGGGTTTTGTGTTATCATTTATTTTCTGAAGAATATGAAGTCTGAAATTCAAATGCCTGTCATTATTTAGTGAGTTCAACCTTTCAGTGATTTGCCAGAAAATCCTGAAAACCACATATTTTTGAGGAACAGGCTTTGAGTCTGACATTGCTCCAGCGATTTTAACTTTATGGGTTCTGCCCTTTAGCCAGTTTGCAACCCATCTAGTGACAAAAGGGTTTACTTTTAAGCTGTTTAGCTTATCTATGATGCCTGAGTGGGGTATTGTGTCGAAGGCCTTAGCCAAGTCCAGGTATGCTGTATGGACTGCTTTGCCCTCATCAATGGCTCTAGTGACTGTTTCTAAAAAGTCAACCAGGTTTAAAAGGCAGGATCTGCCCTTTACAAAGCCGAACTAGGTGGGGTCAAGCGTCTGTAGGTCCCCTATGTCTCTGTTTATGAGTTCCATAATGATTCTTTCCATAGCTTTGCAGACCAGGCTATTCAAGCTTATGGGGCTGTAGTTTCCAGGGTCTGTAGAGGCACCCCCCTTGTGGAGTGGGACCACTGTTGCTGTACGCCAGTGTTCAGGTACATATCCCGAAGTAAGGTTAAATAGCATTTTTATGTGTGGGTTTAGCACCCCTTGGAGTTCACGTAAAACGCACCCCGGGATACCGTCAGGTCCCATCATTGATGCTGTGTTTTTTGCTTTGTTTAGGGCGGTTCTCACTTGGACATCTGAGATGACAGGGAGATTACATTCAGCTGGGATAAGTATTTTTTCTTTTGGGGGTGAAGGAGGTGAAAAATTTGCACTGAACCTATCAGCCAGAATGTTAGCAATATCTGTGGGTTCAGTGTATTTTTTGTTGTTGTGAACCAACTCTGAGCATATCTGAGGGTTTCCGCCCAGGTTTCTAACATAGCTGAAGAAGGCTTTGTGGTTATCTTTCGTGTCCTTAGCGATTTTTCTCTCAAAGTTTGCCTTGGATGTTTTTATGAGAGAACGTAGTTTTCTGCTAATGTTGATCAGAGATGTCTTCCCTTCATGGGATTTCGCTCTGATATGTATAGATAGATATCTATATCTATCTGTATACATTATATAGGTGTGTGTGTGTAAATATGATGTATTTTACATATGCATACAAATATGTATATATATATATATATATATATATATATATATATATATATATATATATATATATATTAGAGAGAGAGAGAGAGAGAAAAGTTCAAGGAGTCACCGGAGGCAGAACTTATTTAAAATTATACAGGTTTATTGTAGCAAGTTAAAAAAAATGGCACTGCCCAGGGCTGCAGCTTTGTTAGCTCGTCAGGGAGAAATGCTTATTCCTGTTTCTTTTGCACAAAATTGCACAAAAAAAAAAAAAAAAAAAAAAACGAAAAAATCACTTTCCAGACATGTGGATGCAATTACTTACACCAAAAGGAAATTAAACTGATTACTAGAACAAGCTGCTGGCTTGAATCTCTATTTTCTGCAGAGTACTCGGGGCCTACATCACTTGCAGAAATCGTGGATCGCTGCATTTTAAACAGGGATGCCATCAGAGCTCTGAAACTTCACAGGGATATTTCTGGAATGCCCAGAGCAGCTACAAAAGAAAAAAGATGTGAAGGAGCTAGAAAGAGAGGCTGCAGAGTTGGAGCTGCTGCTAAACTGAAGAGAAACCCCCACAGGCCTGCCTTACCTTCAGTATTACTTGCAAATGTCTGCTCACTGGATAATAAGCTGGACTAGCTGAGAATGGAGCTCACAAAAAATAAGGTGCGGGACACTTGTTTGTTGAATTTCTCTGAAACTTGGCTGCATAGCATACCTCTCAACCTGGAAACACCAAAAATCTGGACAGAGCCCATGAAAAATAGGTACAAATCTCTATGCTGATTAACATGACATTTACATACATAATTACGTAACTCCACCCACTGCAATGGAATTGTGGGATACCAGCTTTCAAATGCAAACTTAAGAAAAGACAACCAAAATATGACACCAGAGTCCTCCTATAGCCATTCCAATGTCCCATTACTTGGCTATTTCGCCCCGTTTGCCATAAACACTAATGTGTGCATACTGCTTTACTTTTACAATCATTTGGATTTTATTTTTACATTTTATAGCACAATGCACAAACATTAATCGATATCTGCTAAAATAAGCAATACTGTCTCACAATGAATAGACTTGGCATTAAAACTTCTCTGCCCTTGAAACTCACATTCATTGAAACCCACACCACATCCAAAGAAAATGCATCTGGCTAGTGGTGGATAAAGATTACCTTTGGGCTATTTTCAAATCAGTGGTCCCTTACACACAAAACAAGAAACATACAAGTGTTCTTTGATACACCTTCATGACTTTATTAAATTATATTCATTGTACAATACAGCACACTTGTTAAAGTGCATTTTAAATTTATTGTTTGAACATTTTTCCAGTAGGTAATGAAACAAAATGCACTAACCAATAATGACAAAACTGCCCAATTCAGAGAATTTCCATCATAAAAGTCTACTACTTCCACACCCACACAATATATATATATATATATATATATATATATATATATATATATATATATACATATATATGTTATAAATAAGTAACAGTAGTGTAAGCCATAGGCATCTTGCACAGCTTCTCACACTTACTTTTAATTTCATTTTTTTTTGGGGGGGGGGAGGCAAAAGGCCAAAAAACAGGGGGACACATTTTAAACATTGCTTGTATAATTTTGGAAAGTTACTAGAATAAAATATGTTACCACCATGCATTTCACTGCCAAATCTTGAACCCAGAATCCTATGTACTACACTCAGAACAACATACCACTATACCAAATCAGCATTGTCCTGTATGATAGGAAGACTGAAACTTAAATGGCTATCATTTAGTGAATTCAGTTCTCACGACTCACTATAGCTCTCATCTCAACGTCATAGCACAAAAAAACATGGACAAAGCCAATAATGGGGGAATACAGCCCCAAAACAGGGACACATTTAAAATACTGATCTTACAAACTTAGAAAATTGCTAGAATAAAAGGTTTTGTGTTACCATTTATTTTCTGAAGAATATGAAGTCTGAAATTCAAATGCCTGTCATTATTTAGTGAGTTCAACCTTTCAGTGATTTGCCAGAAAAATCCTGAAAACCACATATTTTGAGGAACAGATATATAATATGAGGCATAAATTCAGAAGTGGTGGTGGCTATGGACCTAATTTTTTTTTTACCTTGTACCCAAGGTACAGGGTTTGAGCCAGAGTACCCGTAACCACTAGGTGTATTCAAATTGGGGCATTTACACACACACAGACACACACACACACACACACACACACACACACACACACACACACACACACACACACACACACACACACACACACACATACACTTCTGAAATAGTAATGCAGTCAGTAGCTAGCCAGAAAAAATAAACCTGAGTGCAGAATCCATTCACATTAAGTGCAGTTAAAGCAAGATAAATGCAGCAATCCTTTCTGTGCAGAATCCTACACGTTCATCTTGCAATCAAGATAACAGCCACACAGATAACCTAACATTGAGTGTGCAGTCAAAACTAAAAACCTAACATTGAGTGCAGTAAAAGAAAGATAAATGTAGAAGCAGCAATCCTTTCTGTGCAGAATCCTACTCATTCGTATAGCAATCGGGATAACAGCCACACAGATAACCTAACATTGAGTGCGCAGTCAAAACTAAAAATCTAACACTGAGTGCAGTAAAAGAAAGATAAATGCAGAAGCAGCAATCCTTTCTGTGCAGAATCCTACCCGTCCGTATAGCATTCAAGTTAACAGCCACACAGATAACCTAACATTGAGTGCGCAGTCAAAACTAAAAACCTAACATTGAGTGCAGTAAAAGAAAGATAAATGTAGAAGCAGCAATCCTTTCTGTGCAGAATCCTACCAGTTCGTATAGCAATCGAGATAACAGCCACACAGATAACCTAACATTGAGTGCGCAGTCAAACTAAAAATCTAACATTGAGTGCAGTAAAACAAGATAAATGCAGCAATCCTTTCTGTGCAAAATCCTACCTGTTCGTCTCAGAATCAAGATAACAGCCAGACAGGAAACCTAACATTGAGTGCAGTCAAAACTAAAAGCAGAAGCACAATCCTACCCATTTGTCTTGCAAGATAAATGCAGCCAGAATCGGGAAATAATGCAGCAGTCCCTTCTGTTCACCACAGGAGAATAAGCCAGTCAGCCAGAATAAATCCGAAAATGAAGTTGGAAGTAATGCAGCAATCTAACGGCTTACAAGCGCATCCAAAAGATACAAAATGCTTCCCGCTCTTCATTTGAACAGCCGGAATCACATCCATAGTGTCCAGATGAGCCCTTGAGCTCAATTCTGACAGGCTGTTAGCCCCGACGGAGCTGACGTCATCATGCACGTGATGACGCCGGCTCAAAAAACGAGAAAAATAAAAAAAAAAGCTAAGAAAAACTCGGAAATGAAGGGGTGCCACTTGGGAATCGTGGCACCCCATTATTTGGACCCCAAATCTCGGTAAAAAGTGGGTTATTCGGTACAATTGGGAGGTATGCTGCATAGTAACATTAATGACAATGCTGTGAACCTAGATAGGCTAACTCTCTTTAGAGCAGATAGATGTAAAGCATAGAGCGGTAAAGCTAAAGGTGGCTGTGTATGCATCTGTGTTAATAACAGATGGTGCAAAGACTGTACGCTGATTCAATCTTACTACTCTGAAGATGTGGAAATATTGACACTAAAATGCAGACTTTTCTATGTACCTAGGGAAATCAATAGGATATATGTCACAGCAGTGCACATCCCACCAAGTGGTAACACCACTGAAGCTCAAAATAAACTCCATAATATTAACTGATATCGGGTGATTTCAGCAAAGCTGAGCTTAAGGAGGAGCTACTCCATTTTTATCAGTATGTGGATTTCCCCACCAGAGGGGAAAATCCTTTACACAAAGCTTACTGCAATATTAAAGGAGCCTTTAAAGCTTTGAAGCACTCCAACACAGGCAACTCTGATCACACTGCCCTCCTGCTTCTGCCTACCTATAAGACAGCTTTGATCAGAGAAAAACTGACAACTAAACATATCAGTGTCTGTCAGGAGGGTCCATGGATTGCCTTCAGGACTGTTTCAATACCACCTGCTGTGAGGTCTTCAAAGAAGTACCTCCAGTTAGACATAGACACCTATACTGAATCAGTTCTTGTCTACATAAATAAATGCATGGAGGATGTAACTACCAAAAATCCATCAATATAAGAGCTAATCAAAAGCCCTGGCTCACCAGGAATGTCTACCAGCTACGGAGAGAAACACAGCCTTCAAGGCAAATGACAAAGAAAGGTTAAAGGTGGCTTGGTCAAATCTGAAAAAGAGTGACAAAGAGGGAGTATGGGAATAAAAATCAGATCCGCTTTCAAGACATGAGGGCCATGAAAAGCCTATGGCAGGGGATACACCAGCTCATGGACTATAAGACCAAAACACCCCAATGTGATGACAGCTTGGAATTCCTAAATGAACTGAATTTCTTCTTTGGCAGATTTGAGGAGAAGAACACCACCATACCTTCTAAAACAAACACTGACAAAGAGGAGGTAGTGCTCACCTTAAACTTGAGGAGGTGAGACTTCAGCTTAAGAAAGTGAATCCTAGGAAGGCTGCTGGGCCAGACAACATACCTGGCAAGGTGTTGAAGGGGTGTGCTGATCAGTTGTCTGGTACTGACAGATGTCTTCAACTCATTCCTTGCTATGGAGAAAGTGGAGAAAGTTCCCTCAAGTTTCAAGGAAACAAGTATTGTCCAACTTCCAAAGAAACCCAACCCTACCTGCCTCAATGACTTCAGACTGGTCTCCTTAACCTCAAATGTCATAAAGTGCTTTGAGAGGATTGTGAAGAAACATCTATCTGCGAGTCTGCCTAAGCCCTTCGATCCACTCATTTGCATACCAGACAAATAGATCAACTGCAGATGCTATGTCAGTCACACTACACCTTGCACTAAAACACCTAGATGGAAGGAACAACTACGTAAGGCTGCTGTGCATCACCTTCAGTTCTGTGTTCATCACTGTGATACCAATGCAGCTGGTGGATAAGCTTGTGAAACTTGGGATAAATAAGTACCCATGTATCTACACTCTTGACTTTCTGATTGGTAGACCCCAGTGGACATGCACTGTAAACAACACCTCTCAACGCATAGTCCTGAATACTGGTCTTCCCCAAGGTTGTGTGCTCAGCCCCTTGTTCTTCACCATCCTCACCCATGACTGCACTGCAAAACATAAGTCAAACCATAATATAAAATTCACTGATGATACCATAGTTGTGGGTCTCAATAGTGGTGGGAATGAACACAACTACAGGTATGAGGTGAACACTTTGATTGCCTGGTGTGACAGGAACAATCTGGACCTGAATGCTAATAAGACCAAAAAAATGGTTATGGACTTCAGGAGAAAGGCAACAGTTCACCAACCACTCACTATCAAAGGGGAGGTAGTAGAGAAAGTCAAAACAACCAGGTTCCTGGGCCTTCACATCTCAGATGACCTCTCCTGCACTGTTAATACTAACCATATAGTCAAGAAGTCTCAGCAGAGGCTTCACCTCCTGAGAAGCTCAAAAAGGCCAGGCTCCTACTGTCTGCTCTTACCACTTTTTACAGGGGCGCTATCGAGAGCATCCTCACTAGCAACTTTGTAGCATGGTTCAGCAACTAAATAGTTACTGAGAAGAAGAAATTACAGTGGGTGGTGAGGGTAGCTGAGAAAATCTTGGGCACAAACCCCTCTTCTATTCAGGAGCTTTTCTTTACAAGAACAAGAAAGAGAGCATATAAAATACTTACTGATTCGACCCATCCGGCCCACAACTGGTTCTCACAACTTGCGTCTGGAAGGAGGTACCACAGCTTCCGCTGTAGGAGTACCAGATTCAGGAACAGTTTGTATCCTACAGCTGTGAGACTCATTAATACAGACACCAACCATAATGCCTGATACATTGAAGCCTCTTTTTTTCATTTAATCCTGCTGCTCTGAGCAATTACCGCCAGCATTACTATTACGCAATATGATGGCTATACTGAGTCACATCTAAGGTTAATAAGTGCAATATGGTAACTAAACAGTTGCAATTCACTAGTCTCTATTTATTCTCTATCTTAAGAGTGTAGGGGTTTGGTGGTGGGTATTTATTATTTATCACTGAATAACGGGTATTGAATGTGTTTATGTAATGTGACCTACTTCTTGCATGTCATACGTGTTATTTTCTTTCTTATGTTATTCTTTGATACTGCTGTATCTGTGTTATTTGCACTGCATTTCTCTCGTGAGCTGACATTTGTAATTTTGTTTAGGCTGCACTTGTGTTGTCCTAAATGACAATAAAGTTTCTTCAAATCTTTCAATCTTTGAAAAGCAAAATCATAGCCCAGCTTGCAGTTCCAAACAAAATACACAGTAACTTAGTTTTCTATCCATAATTTATAGTCCATGCAGCCCCTGTGGGATACAGTATCTCTTACAAATAAAAGTTCAGGTCTGTGGCCTCTTCCAGGCCCAGCTTTCAGCTTTGTAGTCAAGTATTCCCACAAGGCATGCTCCACAGGTTAGCCATAACTGGGCTGTCCCATTCCATGCTTCCAGGTTCTTCCTTCAGGTGATCCTACAATGAGGCACTTTTTTCCTGGTTTGTTGTTTTCAGGCAACCTCCTTGTATGCAATCCTGATTGTCAGCTTAATCCTTATTATCTATGTAGGTGCTGTAAGGTTATTCTTGTGCTTTATATGGTTACCATCATAATGCAACCGCACATTGCTTGACACTGTATATGAGCCACACCTTTAAGTGAATCCCATAATGCTGATCGGTCACAATGTCGCAAAAACACTGAACGTTGACATTTCTGACTGCTCGACACCTAAAAACAAGTGCTAACATGGGTCAAAAAGGGAGCGAGATTTTGCAGTTCGGAACAACGATGTCCTGCATTTTCAGCAGTCACAGGTCAGTGTTCGCATTTGTAGTGTTGAGCAATGTGCGCTTGACATTATGATGGTTAACCGTTTTATACACCAGTACCATTAAAGTCACCTTATGCATTTTACATGCTCATTACATCTTTTGCACCAGTAATACAGGAGCTTTGGAATAATAATGATGGGTTTTAGATCCAGGACAATCCATCAGCATTTCTGTTGGATAGGCTGGGCCTGCAGATCACTTTATAGTGAAAGAGTTGAAATGCTAGTTCTCACTGACACAGCTTTGCAGTAAAGTCATCAGTTTGCATAATTAACCCTTGCAAATGAGCATGATTGGTTACGAAATTGAAATGCTTGCTAACAAATAGTATTTCAAGGCATAAGAAGCTCACTTTATGGATGGGCATTGTCTTTCAGTACATGAGTATCTCCTTTCTGTTTTCTATTGATAAAACATCCTGGGTGTTCCTCTCCTTGAATGGCTTTGGATAGTACTGCCTCTATGATATGTCACAATGTATTGGCATATAAGGTAAACTCTGTAGTGAAATTGGGAGTTATTAAGAATATAGCATCCGTTTTAGTTTATTAATTGCTGTAGCAGCCTCAAGAGACCAATCACCTTAATGGAAGCTTTCAGCCCATGAGGTCTACCAAAAGGCAGACAGTAGTCACAGAATTAAGCACAAACTTTTTATAGTGTCCATCTGTTGACATTTTATTTATTGACATTTGTTAACCGGGTGAGTCCATATGGACCAGGACCCTGTTTTCACTGGGGACCCGTGGAGAAAAGCTCCAGTTACAGTTTAATGTAAATGAAAAATTCACAGTCCAAGATAGTAAAATTAAAAATTTGGAAGAGCAAGAAATATAGAGTAAGGTACATACACATAATAATAAACAAGTTGAAGAAAATCTTTCACCTGTCGCTTGTAGAGGGTACACGCCAGTTTTTATGGTCTTCATATCTTCTAGTTGCCATCTTCCCACCACTCAAAGGTTGGGAGGGTGGCCTAATGGTTAAGGTGTTTGCCTTACAAACACAGGGTGCAGGGTTTGAGTCTCACAAGGGATAATTGGCTAGGCTTAAAATGGCTCGCAAGGGCAATTAGCTTAGTACTAATCTATGAACCTATGAACCTATGAACTCTTGCTGTAAGGCACTCTAATTACTTGATTTCCATAGCATTTACAGTCATGTATACTTTTCTTTTGGAGTCTAATACAGCCTGCATTTTAGGTAAGTGGGTTTCCCAGTCCTCTGAATATGGCTTCTTTATTTTTATCCATGAGCCTCTGGGGAGGCTGGGACTCCACGTGGACCAATGTTGGTGTGACCATGTGACCATTCTGTCACAGGTTTAACCTGCTTCTCTTATTAACTGTTTTTGTGACTGTGATAGTCCATAATTTATCAGTTTAAGCTTCATTCCAGGGGTTGGCTGTGTGCTATGCTCTATTAACTTAGTTCTTCCAGACATTTCTGTGAACATTTCTTTATTTCTTAATTTTATAGAGAAAGGAAGATAAGCATTATACTTTCTTGATCTGCTTTTAAATTCATTTTAATAGTCTGTGTCTGCTTTGGCTAAGGTCTTTAAGCTTATATTAGTAATTCCAGTACATAGATGCACTACATTTTGCTGTTTAAGCGATCTAACTGTTCGTATTAAATCCTAGTTTCATTCTTATTCTGAGTGTATTTCAGGCAAGTTCAAGACTTGTCTTTGCATTGGTGCACTGCCAGGCCAGTCTACTCATAGCTAAGGGTCTTAATTGTTTTTTCCTTCCACATACCCTATTGTAGTTGTGTCCTTAAACCCACTGTATCTGTTGTTGCCCACCCCTTATGATAATTTGACAACATACGTCCCTCCCTCTCCCTATTTATTGGCTGTTAACAGTAAGGCATACGTATCATTTTGCAAGGTCTCTCCCTTTAAACTTCTCACCAGGCTATAAAAAAACTAATAAAATTGCTTAATATTGAGTGTACTGATACTGCTTGCACTGATTTTAGTATTAAATCAATTATTATTTTTTTTAAACTATAATTAGTTTTCTGGTTCTTGCTGGTGGCAGAAGAAGGCTTCCAGACTAGTTGTTTTGTACTGAACTTTAAATACTCAAGCATTATTCTAAGTCTAAACTCCAAGCAGTAATAGTTACCCCTGCTCCCAGAGTCTTTCCTGTTGGTATCATGGACCAGCATACCTCTCAACTCTTATCGCATGAAATCTGGACAAAGCCTGACAAAATTGGGGGGGGGGGCAAAGGCCGAAAAATAGGGACAGATTTTAAATATTGCTCTTATAAACCGAGAAAGTTGCTAGAGTAAGAGGGCTTGTGTTAACATACATTTTTCTGAAGGAAGTGAAGTCTGAAACTCAAATGCATGTCATTATTTAGTGACTTCAGTCCTCAGATCATCCCAGTGATTTGCCAGAAAAACACAAATTTTATGAGGAATAGACCAAAAATATGAGGCAAAAATCTGGACATTCTGCGACAATCTGGACAATTGAAGGTATGTGGACTAGAACTTCCTGCTAACTTCGCTAGCCAGCGTAATTGAGATGAGTATATTGAGACAGTGTAAGAATTGTCTCATGCTAACTAGTGATCGTCTATTACTCAAACAGTATAACACAATGTGCAAGAAGTATACATATATAGATATAGATAGATAGATATATATACATATATATATATATATATATATATATATATATATATATATATATACATATATATATAAAATGTGCTTGGAGGCAAAAATCTCACACACAGTAAACTCAGGCAACAAAATCATCACCAGTGCATCACACCTCACATCTCTTCAAGGCCATCACACTACACGTAATCCATCACATGCTGAGGTTCTAAAGATTAACGCGCTTAAACCTCAAAGACCTCCAAAACACAGCACAGGCACAAAATGCACTCAGCAAGTTAAGCCTACCTCCTCACATAGCACAAGGAGTCTCAAAGTCACAGATGCTGAGCTCGTAAGGCATGCATCATTCCAACCAAACATTCATGTTATGGGTGATTCCATTGTACGATATATAGATGTGCCCCTTACCAGGGTGATAATTCCAAAACCATAAAAAGAACAGCTTAAAAAAGCTGTGAAGACTCAAAGAAAAACATCTGGGACTCCAGCAATGGACTGCAAAAGTAGGATTTAATGCTTCTGGTACCTTGGCTACTGCCTTCAAGGAATAATCAGCATTGATACAGCAGTCATTGTATACACCACTGAAGTGATAATAATTACATCCAATTAAACAACTGATCAAACAACTAATCAAACAATTAGTGCTCCACCATTCTACACCATTTTCCTACAAAATGCTTCCTTTTTAAAACTATTATGAAAAAGACTGCAATATAAATATAATACAAAAATAGTATTATGCCCATATAAACCATACAAGCCCATATTACATTTCTAAATTCATACCATAGGGATAGAGGGTGTTATAATTAATAATGAGTCTGGATTCTAACTTCAGCAACTTCTGCTGAAAATCATTGTTAATATTTCCCACAGTAATATTAGGTCTGGCCAGTCCATTGCTGGAGTCCTGGGTGTTTTTCTTTGAGTCTTACCAGGGTCTTACCAGGGTGAGCAAGGAAAGAGTGATGGTTAGTTGCTTGTGCGGTGCCATCAAATCATGCACTCAACTCTTTAACAGTAAGTACCAGTGTGATATTGTCATAGTTCACTCACATATCAATGACATGAGGTGTACCTCTCTGGATTCTATGAAGAGAAACATGATGGAGCTGTCAGACTGTGTGTCCAAGGTAGGTAAGACCCTAGCATTGCACAGCAACCTTCTCTAAGGATGATGCTGCAACATGAGCAAAAAGTAATTGACTTGAATAATTGACTTAGTTTTTGGTGTCTTTCAAAGGTGGTCCAATATTTATCTGCCAGGGATGGCCTGCACCTGTGCTCTGTAGGGTTCTAATTACTGGCAAAGACATTGTCCACGCCCATAGTGCCTTTTTTAGACAATGCCAACACAATAAACCTACCAAAATAATGAAACAATCAAAAGGAGAATATGAAGGTGTTACTGATTAATGCTAAGAGCCTAAACAAGAAACTCTTCTCCCTACAAGTCCTTCTCATCCTAGCGGATATTGATGCCTATGTAGTGACTGAGACGTGGTTTAAAATTGTGGAGAGCACTCTGGCTGTACAGGGCTGTAACACCATCCACATGTTTAGACCAGCTACTGCACAGGAGGGGAGAAAGTTGGAGGTGTCTCAGTCTGCATCCAGAAGAGATTCACATCAAGGCTGGTAAAGCAGCATGATGCACTAGGGCTTCTTCATGTCAAAATAACCATCAGAGAGGTCCTGTACCATATTTATATAGCTATAGAACTCCCTCTATGACAAAAGAAAGCCACAATGCCTATTTGCAGGATCTAGAATCACTCAGTATTAAACCCAGTACCATTTTCCTAGGTGATCTAAACTATAGAACTACAGATTGGGAAACCTAACCACCACTGGTGCGCAAGCACAAATACTCCTGGACGTGGTCACTACAAATGGCCTGGAACAATTAGTCAGATTACCCACTAGAGAGAATAACATCTTGGATCTTGTCCTTAATATGGGAGCATACTGCACTGTCCCTTGCATATCTTCATCACTTGTTAGGTCTGACCATAAAATAGTCTTCTTTGAAATAAAATTGAAACCAAAGATCCCTTCCATTCAAGGTACCTTTAGAAATTCTTTTAAGACAAACCACCAACTCGTAAGTGATACTTTGGCAAGCTTCAAATTCTCAACAAAACCAGTTACCTCAACTGAATACACAGCTGTACTCCATAGAAACAAGTGCAGGGCAAACCCCAGAAACAAACCCACTTGGTAGAACCATAATATCAGTAAGCTTTTAAAAATAATAGAAGGAGAGTAATTCCCAGAATGTTAGAGGCTATATCACTGGCATAAACATAAACAACTCAGGAGCTTAATAAAACCTGCCAAAGACATGTTTGAGGCTAAAATCGCTATCCAAGCCAAAGACAATCACAAGACATTTTTAGTTATGTTCACAGTCTCAAAAGCACAATGCTGCAATGCGCCTGATTGTGAGTGATGTTACCTACACTGAGGCTGAAGATATAGTGAACCTACTGGCCAAAAACTTGGCACTAACTTTATCCCTCTCTCCCTTCTGTCTGTCCCTCAAGATATACCTCAAACTGGCCCACCTCCAGCTATCACACATGACCAAGTCCTAAAAGTGCTATTAAAAACTTAAAATACTGGATCGATGGGTCCTGATAATATCCCTGGACGGATCTTAAATTGTATGAACACAATTTACCCATCCCTAGCAACACTGTTCATTCTTAGCCTCCATACAGATTTGTACCAAGTGAATGGAGAACAGCTAGTCATTCCCCTGCATAAGGGAGGACCTTCCATAGACCCAAGCAATTACAGATCCATAGGTCTGACCAGCATCATATGCAAAGCCATGGAAAGACTTATCATGGAACTAATCAATCAGGACATAGGAAACCTCCAAAACACTGGACTCATGTCAGTTTAGATTTGTCAAGGGCAGGTCATGCTTACTCACCCTGGTGGATTTTTTGAAAACATCATCAAAGTAATGGATGAAGACAAATTAATACACAATGCATGCCTCAACCTGGACAAAGCTTTTAACACAATTCTTCACTCAGGCATAGTTGAAAAGCTAAATAAACTGGGAATAAACCCCTGAATCAACTGGTCGTTTGTCAACTGTCTCATAGACAGGGTGCAGGAAATCAAAATAGGGGAAGTTACCTCCACAAAGAGACCAGTCAGCAGTGGAGTTCCCCAAAGTTCTGTGCTGGGACCTCTCATAATTGGCATCTACTTTTCGGATTTAAAAGCCAATGCCAAAGGACTCTGGCTGACTGACTGCAGATAACTGCAATCTAGGAGCAGGCATTGAATTCCCAAATGACTTAACCATCCTGCAGGAAGGTCTGTCCCTAATAAATGACTGGTGCCAAAATCATGGACTGAAACTAAATGCCGAAAAATGCATTATCATATTCTTTGGGAAGTCATCTATCCCAGGGAACTACCACATTGATATTAGACCCCTAAAAGTTGACAAGATTTAGGAGCCTATGTGGATAGTGAGCTAAATTTTGACCAACATGTGTCCATTGCTGTAAGAAAGTCCTTATGTATTGTACAACTTATAAAAAAGGGATTGTGTCTAGATCTAGGGATGTTTTTGTCCCAGTTTACTCAGTCATCATTAGAACAATCATTAAATATAATGCCCCCTTTGGCATGTATCTGTCCAGAGACATGCAACAACTGAAATGGATTAAACAGCATGTCCTACATGGACCAACTCAAAGCCCTGTCACTATACTCCGAATACTACTACCTGCTAAGAGGTGACCTATGTCTGGCATACAGGGCATCCTCCAACTTAAAACTGATGAATTTACTGTACATCAGCAAGGCCAATGGCATCAGAAATACTCTTTCTTGGGAATTTAAACTTCTTCAGCAACATAACATAATTATTTGGAGGGACAGGTATATCTCACGGAAGATACTGTTACTCTGGAACAGACTCCACGTACACATAAAACTAAGCCGATCCCTGTCCATATTCAAGCACAACTGGAATCTATTGATGGGAAACAGAAAATTTACCCCAGGACTGACTCTGTACTACTAATGGACATAAGCAGCTCCTAAATACTTTATCCTATGTACGGATCCCCTCAAATTATCTATGGTACGATCAAGTTATTCTCATTAGGGGTTATGTATACTTATCGACCATGGGGTGGATAAAGGTAATTTCTTACCAAATGGGATAGGTTAATTCAAGCACAAAAGCAGAAACTGGCTAGGCTTAAAATGGCCAACAAGTGTAGCTGTCCTAGTACTTATCTATGAACCTGTAAAAAAGTTTTCGTCTTGCTTTTGTACTTTAACAAGTATTTCTCTACCTGCTCTTTAGGTACAGATTTCCTTACTCTTTTGTATGAACATGTGAACTCTTTGTAGATTTCTGTATTTCTTTTCATATTAATATGATAAATTTGCCCCATTTGTCTCTTTAATGTTATTAACTGCATTTATTCTTTCTATCCATTCAAATGGCCATGTTGCTTAAGAATTTTTCTGCACTAGCACTCATGTCTGATCTCTTTGGTTAAAACTCTCAAGCATTCATATTATAAACTCACGATTGGATTTCCTGAGCTGACTGCATGTACTCCCTGCAAACGAACATAATGTTCCATCACACTTAAAAATGGTGCTTTTCCTCTTTCCGTTTTCTTAGCAATATTAAGCAGCCCTCTCAGATGTCTGCTGTACAGCAATTCAAATGGAGTAAACCAAGATGAAGGTAGGGGCACACCTCTTTGTTTTCAGACAGTAAGTAGGACAACAGCTGGTCTCAGTTTTTACCATTTGCAACAACAGCGTTATTCCGCATGGATTGGAGTATTTTATTAAACATCTCCGCTAGTTCATGTGTCCATAGATGGCAGACTGATGTCTTTGACTGTTTGACTTTAAAATGCTGCCATGCAGCAGTACCTTTGACATAAGTGGAGTATATGGGTAATAACTATCTGTTTAAGGATACCCATGTTGGAGAATAACCGTTATATTTCCCTGTTCTAGATAATAACAATACTAGTTTCTTAGCAGTAGTAATGCTATTAGCTTCATGCAGTGGTACTGCTTCTGGAAATTTGACAGCATAGTCTATCATGACTAGTTTGTACCAATACCCATTACTTGATGTTACTAATGGTCTAAAGTTGTCCATAGTAACACGTTCAAATGGTACTTCAATGTTGGGTGTTTGGATTAAGGAATTTGTATACCCTAGATGGGGTGCCATTGTTTGGCATTCTGAAGCTGAAGCAGAGAAAGTTCTTTATCTTTTTCTTTATAATTGGCCAGTAGAATCTGGCTGAAACCCTTAGCTTCATTTAGTCTCGCCTCAGGTGATGTCCTAACATGTGATTATGGGCTAGTTCCACTAGTGTCCTATAATGTTTTGATTCTAGTAACTGATGCAGAATTTCTCCCATTTCTGTACTTATACTATATAAGTGGTCACCTTGTAACTCAAAGTTGTAGTAAGAAGTAATAGGAACATCCTCTTTGCTGTCTTCCCTTTCAACCTTAGTTACATTTTTTTGGCCTACATAAAGTATCATATGCCCCTTGTGCCTTTTTAAAATGTATGTGGCTTATCTGTAAGTTTACTAACTTAAGTTACTTTCTCTTCCCCCAAAACGTTGGTACCGCAACATCTAGATCTTCCCTTGCAAAGGGTAGTTCTAAACAAAATGAGCTGACTTACTTTATTTTCTTTCGGCACAGGCCCCTTGAGTGCTCTTTTCTTTCAGGTTGCTCTCCCTTTGTTTTTGTAAGGGAATACCACCACCTCTCACTTACTTGAAATTTCCAGTGTTGCTCCACCACTAAAATGGGTATGTCAGGGGAAAAAAGCTATAATCATTTTTACTTTTTTTATGGCTTATAGATTCCAGCTGCTTAGAGTGTACACTCTCTGCTTTACACCATCACGAATAGGCTCAGAACTCTGCATTTTTGTTGTTTATTGCACTTTCTCTACTAACTTTGTTTTGAGGATGTTAACTCAAGTGCATTTTTTTCTGTTTTTGTTTTCTCTGTTTTTGTTCTAATGCTTCTTAGAAGTTAATGCATGTACCTCTTATCTTGTGCTGATTTTTAATCAAGGGTTTCCTATATTAACTTTACTGAAATCGCTTATAATTTTGGGCTTCTGGTGTTCTGTCCTTTGGGACTTGCATCATGATCTTCTTTTTCTGCATAACCATAAGCAAACTGTGCCTCCTGTTGTAGTTTCTATGGCAACTCCCTTTTGCAGGTTTTGATTTTGAACCTTTGTGAGTGTCGCTGTCTTGCCCCCCACTCCCTATATTCCTATACTGAATTGCTGCTCTGTCTGTTAATAAGTTTATCAGCTTGCCATACTGTGCCTATGGATTCTCCCTCCTTCCACTTTTTTCAGAGTACCTTAAAATGGGGGAAAATCATTTCCTGATTTTACATCATGATTTAATTCATGGGTCATAGCCACAGGGTGTTACAGACCACCAGCAACTGTCTGAATCTCTACTTATATAAGAAGAGGATACTCGTTTCTGTCACCATGAACAATACTGCTTCCACTTTTTGGTTGTTAGTCTTATGCTTACTCAACTGGGGACCATTAAAAACGTGAATCATGCTTCCATTATCTGACAAGGCCTTAACTTCTCTTCCTTCAAAAAGGACCATGTATTTCACTAGTTGGTTGTAGTAACACAGTGACATAGGGATGACTGAATTTCCTAGATGTTGAAACAAATTAAAAGCATGCATTTTAGTTTTCATAGTTTCATAGTTTAGTACTAGGCTGTCTGCCCTGGGGCATTTATAAGCCTAGCCATAGTGATGTGGCTTTCACCACCCCATGTAATGGTACAAAAGTGTACAGAATAGATTTAGAATACTGTGCCTCTGTCTAGTAGTGACACAGTGAAGACCCCCTTACATAATAGAATTAGTTTACTGTGCCTCTGTCTAGTAGTGACACAGAGATGACCACTGGGGTAAACCTACGATCTCCCATCGACTTGTCAAGATTTCTCTTGAAGAGAGTCAGTGAGGGGCTCTGCCTAACATGAACTGGGATTCTGTTCCAGAGTATGGAAAGCCTCTGAGTTATGAATCTGTCCCTCCAGCATGTCCTATTCATATTTGTGTGAGGTTTAAATCTTTAGCTCTCGTGGTTCTGATGGATTTGGATTTTTTGAGGTGGAGCATATCCATCAATTCCTGATTGGACATGGCCTTGTACGTCAGGCACAGATCACCTCTGAGTAGGTGGTATGCTACTGAATAGAGCTGGAGTTTCTTTAGTCTGGCAGCATATGACATATGTTGGAGACCCTTGATCCTCTTGGTGAGGTACTTTTGGGGTCTCTCTAGCTGTTGTAAGTGCCGGGTGAGGTACATACCAAATGGGGCATTGTACTCAATCATGGGCCTGATAAGAGAGGAGTATAGGGGTACAATGACCTCCTTTGATCTGGATGTGAATCCCTTCATGATAAGGTGGGCAAGGTAGAAAGTCTTTCTAACCACTTTGGCAACATGGGTGTCAAATGAGAGGTCACTATTGACTTGGGTCTCCAGGTCTCTGATTACTTTTTCTGTACTCAGTGGGTTACTGTCTATGTGATAATTTGTGGGTACTTTGTTTTTCCCAAAGGGGATGACTATACATTTTTTGGCATTTAGTTTAAGGCCATGACTCCGGCACCAGTTGTCCGTTTCAGTGAGGCCTTTCTGTAGGATGTATGTGTCAGCTGGTGTATCGACTATGGAGCCTAGTTTGCAGTCATCTGCGAACTTTGTCAGCCACAGCCCTCCCATGTTTGCTTTCACATCTGAGAAATAAATGCCGAACAAGAGGGGTCCCAGGACAGAGCCCTGTGGGACACCACTTGTGACTGGCTTTGAGTCTGACATGGCTCCAGCGATTTTGACTTTATGGGTTCTATCCTTTAGCCAGTTTGCAACCCATCTTGTGACATATGGATTTACATTTAAGCTGTTGAGCTTGTCTATGATGCCAGAGTGGGGTATTGTGTCGAAAGCTTTAGCCAAGTCCAGGTAGGCTGTATGGACTGCTTTGCCCTCGTCAATGGCTCTAGTGACTGTTTCAAAAGTCAACCAGGTTCAAAAGGCAGGATCTGCCCTTTACAAAGCCGAACTGGGTGGGATCAAGTGTCTGTAAGTCCCCAATGTCTGTTTATGAGTTCCATAATGATTCTTTCCATAGCTTTGCAGACCAGGCTGGTTAAGCTTATGGGGCGGTAGTTACCAGGGTCTGTAGAGGTGCCTCCTTTGTGGAGTGGGACTACTGTTGTTGTACGCCAGTGTTCAGGTACATATCCTGTAGTAAGGCTAAGGTTAAATAGCATTTTTATATGTGGGATTAGCTCCTCTTGGAGTTCACGTAGCACGCAACCTGGGATACCGTCAGGTCCCATTGATGCTGTGTTTTTAGCTTTGCTGAGGGCGGTTCTCACCTGGACATCTGAGATGACAGGGAGGTTACATTCAGCTGGGATAAGTATTTCTTCTTTTGGTGGTGAGGGAGGGGAGAAATTTGCACTGAACCTGTCTGCCAGAATGTTGGCAATATCTGTGGGTTCAGTGTATTTTTTGTCATTGTGAACTAACCCTGAACATATCTGAGGGTTTCCGCCCAGGTTTCTAACATAGCAGAAGAAGGCCTTGTGGTTATCTTTAGTGTCCATAGCGATTTTTCTCTCAAAGTTGGCCTTGGATGTTTTATGAGAGAATGTAGCTTTCTACTAGTGCTGATCAGAGATGCCTTCTCTTTATGGGATTTTGCTCTGTCGTGCAGTAGCTTCCTTCTTTTGTTATACAATTTGTTTATGGCTGGGGTCCACCAGACAGGACGCCTGCCCTTGGTGGAGAGGGTCTTGGTTTTATTTGGGATTGCATGATCCATGCATTCTTGGAGATGTCCATAGAAAGCATTTGTGAAGGATTCTGCATTGTGGGATGTGGTTTCCACTGGCCCAGTGGGCTTAAAGGATACCATCTCAGTTTTAAGAAGTGTAAAGTCGGCTTTTGAGAAGTTTTTCACTGTAGTCTTTTGTGTTGGGGTGGAGGTGGGATATGTATATCCAGGGTGATTAGTTTGTGGTCAGATCTCACTAGTGAGGGGTATACTTCTGGTGTGGAGCACTTTGTCCCCATGTTTGTGATGATCAGGTCTAGTATATTATCTCCCCTTGTGGGAGAGGTGACTAGCTGTTCCATTGCATTTGAATTTATGAATTCCAGGAACCTTTGGGCTAGGGTGTTTGGGCTAGAATAATGCACCCAGTCTATGTTAGGGTAGTTGAAGTCTCCCAATATGATGGTGTTTGGTGAGACATTCATATCCTCCAATGTCTTCAGGAAGGCTGAATGGGGTTCCTGAGATTGGGAGGGTGGTCTGTAACATGCTACCAGTTGTATAGCAGTTTTGCCTACAGTTAGTTGCACCTGAATGGTCTCTGATGCTTCATGTGTTGCCACTAACCTGGAGGTGTGGGTGTCCTTGATGAATATGGACACTCCCCCTCCCTTTTTGGTTTGGCCCGAGTTTTGGGGCCGAAAAGCATGATATGAGGTATAGCCTGGTAGCGCTGGGGTGCTCTCAGGAGCCTTGAACCAGGTTTCAGTTACTGCACAGACATCAATGTTCTCCATACTGAGGAGTGCTTCGAGAGCCTGCATCTTGAGATTTAGACTTCTGGCGTTGAGCAGCATTACCCTTAATTTTTTTCCATTTTTGTTTTCTAAGGAGGTGGGTTTGTCTTTTGAGCCTTGCCTAAAAAAGGCACTATGGGGGTGGCAAGAGCCTTAGCCAATATCCGGAAGCCCAGTGGTGACAGATGCAAGCCGTCCCTTGTGAAGCAGCGTGGCTTGTCCAGCATGTCATCCCAAGCAGACAGACATTGGATCCCCCTAGAATGACACCAGTATTTGAGCCAATTATTAAAGCTGATCATCTTGTCTTTGTATTGTGGCATCATTCTTGGTGAGGGCAAGATGCTGCTCAGGGTCAGGGTCATACCAGCCTGGGCTACATAATCAGAGAGCTCCTCTATGTCTCTTTTCATGTAGTCCAGGGAGGTACGTCTCAGGTAATTCATGCCGGCATGGACAATGATGGAGTCATATTTGTACTTGCTTTGGAGTGACCTGAGTGCGTGTGTTATGTGGCAGATCCTAGCTCCCGATAGGCAGCTCACCATTACCCTCTCCTTGTTCAGCCTGGTAAGCGGAACGTCAGTGTGTCTGACTATAGAGTCACCTATTACTAGTGTATCAGGCATGGTGTTTGGCCTTAAGGGCTGTGATTGTTTGACACACTGATTTATTGAAGTATGTGTTGCATGTGTTATGTTTTGAGGTGGTGGATTTTTGGGTGTCTGCTTTGGGAGCCTCTGTTGTTTTGGTAAGTTTTTTGTTAGAGCCTCCGAGTATGTCTTTGTGTTATTATGTGTTTGGTTTGCAGTTGTGGTAGGTCTATGTTGGGACTGGGTTTGGTGTGTGTGTGGTTACCTTCTCCACCTGTCTGGTCTTGCCAGTCCTGAGTTGAGAGAGTTCAGCCGCCAGTTTGGCTATATAGTTGCATCTCTCACATGTATTTGTGTTTGTTGGGAGGAGGAGAGGGTTGTCTGTGTACATGAGACAATTGTAGCATTGTCTCAAGATTCCCAGATTAACCAGCTGAACCGGAGAGGATGCTAGTAATCTACCACTCGACATGCTAGAATATTATAAGGGAGTGCTGTGCCTTTAAGGGAAGTGGGTACTCACAGGGGTGGTAGGTGGATGTAGTGCTTACTTTAGTTAGCGAGTGCTTACTTAGAGGAGAGGTTTTGAAAACAAGTGCTAGGCTTATAGTAAAGCGAGTAGACTGATTATTATAAGAGTAGAGCTTTCTTAAGGGAAAATTTGAAGAGCAGACTTGGCAGAGCCAGAAAAAGTTTAACTGGCGCTGCGCTATGCGCAAAGCCGTGCAAAAGCGGATTTTAAACAGGGAACTTCAAAAGAGCTAGAAATGGTCCAAAACAACCAGTAATACAAGCTCTTGAGCTGAGGTCACTCCTTCAGGGACAGATAGGCTGCTCAAGGCTCCCCACTCCCACTGGTGAGCAAAGAAACTTCCTTCTATCCAAGTAAGGCAATGGACAACACAGGAACTACACCACAGCCCAGAATACAGTAAAGCCTGTATACTGGTCTAAACTAGTCGAGGAGAGGCGGGAAAACAAGGATTTTTTTTGTTTGTTTGTTTTTGAGATAGAAAGCACACAGAAATGCAGGAAACAGTAATAAATCAGTTACACAGGCTAGCACACTTTAGTGGGCAGCCTCAACAGTTAAATTTAACAAACAAACAACTTTTGACCAATTTTCGACTAAATGAAACTTTAAGTGCAGATAATATATAATGCAACAAACAGTTAAAAAAACAGTTTAAGCTTTCACATTTCTCTCCATGTTAGTAGTACAAAACATTGCAATGTGTCCCTCTCTCTTATTTGTTAACACTTAACATATTTGCTGCATTTTGTTTTACAGAAAGTATACTTCTAATAGCATTTTCATGCAGATAGTTTATTTTTGATCCTAACAGTTAAGCGATATACTGAAGTTACTATCTTATCAGATTTCTTGTGATCACTTTGTAGTACCCTTTTTCTTGTATTACTGAGAAAGCAGTATTTAACCTGTCTACTGCCAACATTTTCTAACATTTTTACTTTACTGCTGTTTTAAGCTATGTACCTGTGCAGTTTATCAACATTAAAAGTCCAATTATGACATTTTATTATGTGTACCTCAGGGGTCATGCCAGCCCTGACCAAAATTTGTTCTTTCTGTATCTGTGTATGTTTTCAGTGTCTCTTCTGACAGCTAGGATTACAGATTGTTTGTTCTAGCTGTTTAGTTCCAGTTATTTCTTGATGACAAAGCATTCAGATGACCCCCAAATAGGACTCCCTGTTTAGTTTCTGCATCAGTGGCATAGTTCTGGGCAATAGCAGCTGCACTGACCAACAAAACTAGTTGGGTACAGTAGCTGCAGCAGCCTTTAAGAAGTCCTTAGTTGTGATTCCACAGTTTTGTTTAATATTTCCTCCGTGTTTATGGACATCAGATAGCCATGATACCCGAGCAGTCAACATGCTGCAAGGAGTTAGTAATGCCAATATGGTTTGCACTTGACAATAGAATTTCTGCAAGTAACTGTAGATTCACAAGTCTATCTCTACCAGCCCATCATTTTCCACCAGTGTAAGTCCAAGGAGACTCTGGAGCCAGATCTTATAAAAAATGCAGATGTGTTGTTACAGGTATAGCTTAGCTGGTTTTGCAGTTCTAAACAAAATGCAACTTAGGTTGTTTTAATTCAAATTTCACAGGTCACAGGCTGTGTTAAAAACAAAATTCTAAGGTTAGTTGGTTCTCCCGGACTGAACTTCCATCTTATATACATTCACATGGTTGACCACACAAGTTAAAGCCCAACTGTACTCATCCATTCCCTGTTACCAGGTTCTTCCTTCAGGTAGCCTTGCACTGAAGAACTAACCTGTTTATACATGACCATGATTATTAACGAAAACCTTGCCATCTGGTTAGCTGCTGTAAGACATTTCCCAGTCTGCACACAGTAGTACACTGAAGGACACTTTATATATTTATAAAGGCACATTACACATTTTTCCAGGCAGCAAGTTACTATAACTGCATTGCATATGGGTGTATATTATAATTACGAAATGTCACCACCTCAAATGGTAAAACATCCAGACAAAATACATGAAACATGAAAATCAGAAATGATGAGCACTTTGAACCACATGTCATTGAATAGCATAACATTGAAGGTAAGTACTGCAGAATGCATGGGTTGTGCATCTATGTTGCACATTGGTCTATTCTGCAGTACTTACCTTCGATGTTATGTTATTCAATGATATGTGGGTCAACGTTCTCATTGTTCTTGATTTTCACGATTCATGTATTTTATCTCGCTGTTTTACCATTTGTGGTATTGACGTTCCATGATCATAATATAGACTTTTGCTTGGTGCTTGCTGGTAGTGTGTCGGCATTTGCAAAATTGACGTTTTGTAGTTGATCTTGTGAGTGTCAACATTTGGGTCATTTGTCCTTTTTCAGTTCCTTAGAGTACATTGAGTTTTACCTGTTCTGTTTTCTACCAGTTATAGAGAGATGCAGAAGGGGGGGAGGGGAGAGAGAGATAGAGCGAGAGAGAGAGAAATGTAGATTTCACAGTTCCACAGCTTTGAAAATAAATATGAACTTTAAGTACTTTGTTTCAGTATACTACAAGTCAATGAGAAAGAAGAAAAGAAAAAAGAAGTATCTGAGGGAAGTGTTTGGTAAAGTATGAAAGTTGTAACACACTTAGCTCTGCCTTACAGATAGCGGCCAGAATTGTTATCCTACAACAGCTTTAGAAGCTGGAATACACACACAACACTGAACTATAGCAAGCTGAAGTGTTTTGTAGCTCTTAAAGCTATTGTAGCGTCATGATTCTGTTCTGTGTTGGCCACTGCTTATGCTGTAATGTGAGACTAGAGCTTAACAGTAATGAAAGTTGCTTAACAAAACTGTCTTTTTCCCAAATTCAGGACATAATTGCAGTGCTGCAAAAGTATGAAGCATTTTACAAGCAGTAACTGTTATTTATATCAGTGGCACAGTAAACAGCCCTAAGTTACAGAGTCAGTGCCATAGGCATTGGCACATTAGCCCCTTTGTACTTTCCCCAGTTTTTTTACGTGCTGGTTGAGACCCTCTTCTGCCTGTCTAGTTGCTACCAGGAACTGTCAGTTTGAAGCATAATATTTTTAATTAAATCAGAAGCCTCTCTGTCCTGTACAGCCTGTACTTTTTGGCTTTGATAAGCATGAAATTCTGTCAACACTATTAATTTGTTCAGTGTGCAAAGATACCTAATGATCACAAGAGTAAAAAGTCACTCTTAGTGATGTGAAGGTCTTGGTCACTGACATTCAAGCATGAACTTCACCATAGCTTACTAAGAGGAAATGCATGGGCCAGATGGACTTTTGAATGTACTTTACAAAAATATTTGCCAGTTCTTTATTCAAATATAAAATACTGCTGTAGATGAAGCATAGGCGCTGGAAACTGTTGAAAACTTAGGGGGTGGAGGGTGAGAGGGGCACTTAGTGATCTAAAAAGGGCAATTTTTTATAACTATTTACTACCACAACACCTGGAGGACATTTTAAGCTTAGCCAATTCCCCTTTGGTGCTTGAATTAACATTTTCTGATTGGTCTTACCTATCCCATGGCTGATAATTGTATATTAGCCCTAGTGAGAATAACTGTGATCATACCTTAGATAATTTGAGAGGACCCATGTAAGGGATGTAACATTTAGGAACTGCCTCCATCCATTAGTGGAACGAGGTGCAATCCTGGAGTACATATTCTATTACCCATCCTTAGAACCAAGTCGCATTTGAATATGGACAGGGATGAGCTTTGTTTTACTTGAATGGATACTCTGTTCTGGAACAGTGGTAGGCTCTGTGATATATATCCATCTGTCCACAGCATTCAGTTTAGATACCTGGACTGAGTATTTCTGATGTCATTTGACTTGCTGATGTTCAGTAGGTACATCTGTATTAGGTCAGAGGATGCCTTGTATGCCAGACACGTCACCTCTAAGGACGCTGTAGGATACTGAGTATAATACTAAATCTTTGAGGTGGACCATGCAAGACCTGTTGTTTAGGACTTGTATCCTTTTAGTAATGTATCTCTGAAGGTATTCCAATTGTTGCATGGGGCTGGACAGATACATGCCAAAGCAAACATTATACAGAATAGATTGACCTAATGAGAGCTTTGTAAAGGGGGGCAACAGCATCTCTAGATCTAGTCACAGTCAATTTGTTTATAAACTGTGCAATATAGAAAGACTTTCTTATGACTGGGCACATGTTAGTTAAATGTTAGGTCACTGTACACACAACTTCCCAAATGCCAAAAAATTGGGTCAGTTCTCAGAGGGCATTGTCATGATTTTGACACCAGTTGTTATTTGGGACAGACCTTCCTGCATGTTAGTTAACTCATTTGGGGATTCAATAATTTCTCCTAGCTTGCAGTCATCTCAAACTTAGCCAGCCAAAGCCCTTTGGTATTTCCTTTTACTTTTGAGATGTATATGCCAAACATAAAAGGTCTCGGCACTGAACCCTGGGGGACTCCATTGGTGACTGATCTCTTCCCCTGTTTGGATTTCCTGCATCCTGTGAGCAAGTTGGCAATCCAGATAGTGATGCAAGTGTTTGCTCCTACATTATTCATCTTTTATGCTACACCTGAGTAGCGGATTGCGTCAAAAGGCTTGGCCAGGTAAAGGTAATGTGGTTTGAACTGTTTTACCTTCATCCATTGCTTTGGTAACAAGAGTAAAGTTTAAAATTTGCCCATGATTTTGAGCCTTTCACACTTTCCTCTGGGCTGTTTTCAAACACATTTTAGGGCCATGCATACATGTATGCATTATTTGATTCACCTTCCTGATTGTATTAAATTATATTCCTTGCATAATACAGAGCCAGTTGTTAGAATGTTTTAAGTTTGAATAGTCTTCTAGTAAGCAATGAAACAAAATGTATGAACCAATAATGACAAAACTACCCATTTCAGAAAATTTCAACCAATATAAGGCCACTCAAACTTCTGTCATTACAATCCACCAATATCAGCAAATATGCAAAATCCCTGCAGAAGTAAGTCATCTAAATAATTGCACAATAAAGGGATCTCTAACTAAAGAAGAGGTTGCTGCTAGAAAACAACTTTATATGTCATTGTTTCATCTACAAATAAAGTGGCTGTTGCCCTTGAAGAATAAATTGCCTATGTTACATTAAAAAATGATAAGCTAGTAATATTGCAATAGGGAATGGATGGCAAACTGATAACAGGTTCATAGTTACTAGGTAACTCCTCCAAAGGAGGACATTCACAGGACTGCAGCATCCACTCCATTTAAAGTACAACACAGTACATAGGTTCATAGGTTCATAGGTTTATACTAGGCTATCTGCCCTAAGGCATTTATAAGCCTAGCCCAAATTATTGTGGCTTACGCCACCCCTTATATGAAAAAATACTGTGCCCATTAGTTTGTTGTGCCTCTGTCCAGCAGTGACCCAGAGATGATTCCCGGGGTAAACCTACGATCTCCCATCCACAGGTCTAGATTTCTCTTGAACAGAGTCAGCGGTGCTCTGCCTCACATGGACCGGGATTTTATTCCACAGCATAGGGAGTCTCTGAGTGATAAATCTATCCCTCCAGCACGTCCTATTTATATCCGTGCTAAGGTTTAAGTCGCTTGCTCTAGTGGTTTTGGTGGATTTGGATTTTTGAGGTGGAGCATGTCCATTAATTCGGGTTGGACATGGCCTTGTATGTCAGGCACATGTCACCTCTGAGCAGACGGTATGCGACTGAATAGAGCTGGAGTTTCTTCAATCTGGCAGCATATGACAGATTTTGGAGTCCCTTTATCCTTTTGGTGAGGAACTTTTGGGGTCTCTCCAATTGCTGCAGATGTCGGGTGAGATACATCCCGAATGGGGCATTGTACTCGATCATTGGTCTGATAAGTGAAGAGTACAGGGGAACAATGACCTCACTAGATCTGGATGTGAATCCCTTCATGATCAGGTGGGCAATGTAGAAGGTCTTTCTAACCACTTTAGCAATGTGAGTGTCAAAGAAAGGCCACTGTCAACCTGGGTCCCCAGGTCCCTGATAACCTCTTCTGTGCTTAGTGGATTGCCACCTATATGGTAGCTTGGGGTTACCTTGTTTTTCCCGAAGGGTATGACTATACATTTTTGGCGTTTAACTTCAGGCCATGGCTCTGGCACCAGCTATCTGTTTCCGTGAGTCCCTTCTGAAGGATATCCGTGTCCGATGCACTTTCCACTATGGCCCAGTTTGCAGTCATCTGCAAACTTTGTCAATAAAGTCCTCCCATGTTGGCCTGTACTTCTGAAGTAGATGCCAAACAATAGGGCCAAGGACCGAGCCCTGTGGGACACCACTTGTGACCGGCTTGGAGTCTGACACAGCGCCAGCAACTCTAACCCTGTGGGTTCTGTCCTTAAGCCAGTTTGCAACCCATCTTGTGACATATGGGTTTACATTTAAGCTGGTAAGTTTTCTACAATACCAGAGTGGGGTATTGTGTGAAAGCCTTTGCAAGGTCAAGGTAGGCTGTATGGACTGCCTTTCCTCATCAATGGCCTTGGTGACTATTTCAAGAAGTCGACCAAGTTCAAAAGGCATGATCTTCCCTTGACAAAGCCAAACTGGGTCGGGTCCAATGTCTGCAAGTCCCCTATATCTTTGTTTATGAGCTCCATTATGATCCTCTCCATAGCTTTGCAGACTAGACTTGTTAAGCTTATGCGGTAATTACCAGGGTCCGTGAGGCACCACCTTTGTGGAGTGGGACCACAGTTGCCGTCGCCACTCCTTGGGCACGTATCCTGTGGTAAGGCTGAGATTAAACAGCTGCCTTATGTGCGGGTTTAATTCCTCATTTAGCTCGTAGCACACAGCCGGGACACCATCCGGTCCCATTGATGCTGTGTTTTAGCTTTAGAGAGCAGCTTTCACCTGCATTTGAGATGTCGGGAGGCTACACTCGGCTGGGATAGTTATCTCTCCTTTAGGGGAGAGGGGTGAAGTTTGCACTGAACCTGTCTGCCAGTATGTTGGCAATGTCTGTGGGTTCAGTGATTTTTGTATCATTTTGGACTAATTCTGAGCATATCTGTGAGTTTCCACCCAGGTTCCTAACATAGCTGAAAAAGGCCTTATGATTGTCCTTTGAATCCATGGCAATTTTTCTCTCAAAATTGGCCTTAGTTGATTTTATGAGTGCTCGTAATTTTTTACTAATAATGATCAGGGGTGACTTCCCTTTTATGGATTTTGTTCATAGGTTCATAGGTTCATAGGTTCATACTAGGCTATCTGCCCGAGGGCATTTACAAGCCTAGCCCATAGTTTTGTGGCTTAAGCCACCCCTTTAGTATGGGGAACTATACCCATTATTTTGCTGTGCCTCTGTTGAGCAGTGACACTGAGGTAATCCCTGGGGTATATCTGCGATCTCCCATCCATTGGTCAAGATTTCTCTTGAACAAGGCCAGCGAGGTGCTCTGCCTCACATATACCGGGATTTTATTCCACAGCATAGGGAGTCTTTGGGTGATGAATCTATCCCTCCAGCACGTCCTATTAATAGCCGTGTCGAGGTTTAAGTCTCCGCCCTTGTGGCTCTGACGGATCTAGATTTTTTGAGGTGAAGCATATTCATCAAATCTGGGTTTGACATGGCCTTGTATGTTAGGCAAAGGTCACCTCTGAGCAAGCGGTGGCGACTGAATAGAGCTGGAGTTCTTTCAGTCGGGCAGCATAGGACAGATGTTTGAGACCCTTTATCCTTTTGGTGAGGAACTTTGTGGCCTCTCCAGCTGCTGCAAGTGTCGGGTCAGATACATTCCGAATGGGGCATTGTATTCAATCATTGGTCTGATGAGTGATGAGTATAGGAGACTATGACCTCCTTGATCTAGATGAGAATCCCTTCATGATAAGGTGGGCAATGTAGTAGGTCTTCCTAACTACTTTAGCTACATGGGGGCCGAATGTCAGACTACTATCAACCTGTGTCCCCAGGTCCCTCATAACTTCTTCTGTACTCAGTGGATTGCCACCTATTTGGTAGCTAGGGTAACCTTGTTTTTCGAAGGGTATGACTATGCATTTTTGGCATTTAACTTTAGGCCATGGCTCTGGCACCAGTTATCCATTTCTGTGAGACCCTTCTGAAGGATATCTGTGTCAGATGTGTTTTCTACTATGGCCAGTTTGCAGTCATCTGCAAACTTTGTCAGCCATAACCCTCCTGTGTTTGCTTGTACTTGGAAAAGTAGCTGCCAAACAAGAGTGGGCCCAGCACTGAGCCCTGTGGTACACCACTTGTGACAGGCTTTGAGTCTGACATGGCGCCAGCAACTCTGACCCTGTGGGTTCTGTCACTCAGCCAGTTTGCAACCCATGTGGTGAAGTATGGGTTAACATTTAAGCTGATGAGTTTTTCAATGATAGCCCAGTGGGGTATTGTATCAAAGGCCTTAGCCAGATCGGGGTAGGCTGTATGGACTGCCTTTCCCTCATCAATGGCTTTGGTGCCTGTTTCGAAAAAGTCAACCAAGTTTAGAAGGCATGATCTGCCTTTGACAAAGCCAAACTGGGATGGATCCAAAGTCTGCAAATTCCCTATGTCTTTATTTATGAGGTCCATTATGATCCTCTCCATGGCTTTGCAGATAAGGCTTGTCAAGCTAATGGGCCGGTAATTTCCAGGGTCGGTGGAGGCACCGCCTTTGTGAAGTGGGACCACAGTTGCAGTCGCCACTCCTGGGTACATATCCAGAGGTAAGACTATGATTAAACAGCTGTCCTAGCTGTGGGTTTAATTCCTCGTTGAGTTCGTGGAGCACACAGCCGGGACACCATCAGGTCCCATGGATGCTGTGTTTTTGCTTTGGTGAGAGCAGTTCTCACTTGGGCGTTGGAGATGTTTGGGGCTGCAATCGCTTGGTATAGATATCTCTCCTTTTGGGGTGGAGGAGAAGTTTGCACTGAACCTGTCAGCCAGTATGTTGGCAATGTCTGTAGGATCAGTAATCTTCACATCATTATGAACTAGTTCTGAGCATATCTGGGAGTTTCCTCCCAGGTTTCTAACATAGCTAAAGAAGGCCTTATGATTGTCTTTTGAGTCTTTAGCTATTTTTCTCTCAAAATTTGCTTTGGCTGATTTTATGAGAGCTCTTAGTTTTACTTATAGTGATCAAGGGTGTCTTACCTTTTAAGGATTTTGCTCTATCTTGTAGTAGCTTCCTCCTTTTGTTGTAGAGTTTGTTTATGGCTGGGGTCCACCAGAGTGGATGCTTGCCTTTGGTACAAAGAGTCTTTGTTTTGCTTGGGATTGCCTTATCCATGCAGTCCTGCAGGTGCTGGTAGAAGGCATTTGTAAGTGATTCAGCGGCTTGAGTACTGTTTTCCGTCGGCTCGGGCCTTAAAGGAGACCACACTAGTCTTTAGAAGTGTGAAGTCGGCTTTAGAAGTTCTTTACTGTGGTCTTTTTATTTCAGGTGGGGTGGGATGAGGACCTCCAGCGAGATTAGTTTGTGATCTGATCTCACCAGTGAGGGGTATACTTCGGTGTTGAACATTGTGCTCCCATGTTCGTGATGATGAGATCAAGTATGTTTTCTCCTCTTGTGGGGATGGTGACTAGTTGTTCCATGGCATTTGAGTTTATGAATTCCAGGAACTTTTGGGCTAGTGTTTGGGCTTGAGTAGTGTTCCCAGTCTATATTAGGGTAATTGAAGTCACCTAGTATGATGGTGTTTGGTGATACATTTATCCCTCTAGTGTTTTCAGGAAGGCCATGTGAGGTTCCTGAGTTTGTGAGGGTGGCCTGTAACATGCTACAATTTGCAGAGCAGTCTTGCCTATGGTTAATTGCACCTGGATGGTCTCCGATGCATCGTGCGTTGCCACCAGTCTTGAGGTGTGGGTGTCTTTGATGAATATGGATACCCTCCTTTCTTGGTATTGTCCGGATTTTGGGGCGGAGCATGATAAGAGGTAAAACCTGATAGTGCTGGGGTGCTCTCAGGAGCCTTGAACCAGGTTTCTGTCACTGCACAGACATCGATGTTCTCCATACTGAGAAGGGCCTGCATTTTGAGATTTAGACTTCTGGCATTGAGCAGCATTACCCTTAGTTTTTTTCCTTTTTTGTGTTCTAGGGTGGTAGGTTTAGAATTTGAGCCTTGCCTAAAAAAGGCACTATGGGGGTGGCTTTCTCCTCTTATTGTAAAGTTTGTTAATGGCTGGGGTCCACCAGACTGGACGTTTGCCCTTTGTGGAAAGAGTCTTGGTTTTATTTGGGATTGCCTGATCCATGCAGTCCTGGAGGTGTTCATAGAATGCATTTGTAAGGGCTTCCGCAGCTTGGGATGTGGTTTCCTCTGACTCAGGGGCCTTGAAGGATACCACACCAGTCTTGAGTAGTGTGAAGTTTGCTTTAGAGAAGTTCTTCACTATGGTTTTTTGTTTGGGGTGGGGGCGGGATGTGGATTTCCAGTGAGATTAGTTTATGATCAGATCTCACCAATGAGGGATATACTTCCGGTGTGGAGCATTTTGTCCCCATGTTTGTGACAATGAGATCTAGTATATTTTCTCCTCTCGTGGGAACAGTGACTAGCTGTTCCATGGCATTTGAATTTATGAACTCCAGGAACCGTTGGGCTAGAAAGTTAGGGCTTGAGTAATGTTCCCAGTCTATATTCGGGTAGTTGAAGTCACCCAATATGATGGTGTTTGGAGATACATTTATACCCTCCAGTGTCTTCAGGAAGGCTGTGTGGGTTCCTGAGTTTGAGAGGGTGGCCTGTAGCATGCTACAATTTGTAGAGCAGTTTTGCCTATGGTTAGTTGCACCTGGATGGTTTCCGAGCTTCATGCGTTGCCACCAACCTGGAGGTGTGAGTATCCTTTATGAATATGGATACACCCTCCTTTTGTGGAGTGGTCCGGGTTTTGGGGCGGAATGCATGATATGAGGTAAAACCTAATAGTGCGGGGTGCTCTCAGGAGCCTTGAACCAGGTTTCAGTTACAGCACAGACATCGATGTTCTCCATACTGAGAAGGGCCTCGAGTGCGTGCATTTTGAGATTTAGACTTCTGGCATTGAGCAGCATTACCCTCAATTTCTTCCCATTTTGTTTTCTAGGGTGGTAGGTTTAGAATTTGAGCCTTGCCTAAAAAGGCACTATGGGGTGGCAAGAGCCTTAGCCAATATCCGAATCCCAGGGGTGACAGGTGCAAGTCGTCCCTTATGGCAGCGTGGCTTGTCAAGCATGTCATCCCAGGCAGACAGACACTGGATCCCCTTTGAATGACACCAGACATTAAGCCAATTGTTAAAGCTGATCATCTTGTCTCTATATTGTGGCATCATTCTTGGTGAAGGAAGGATACTGCTCAGGGTTAGGGTCATACCTGCCTGGGCTACATAATCAGAGAGCTCCTCTATGTCTCTTTTCATGTAGTCCAGGGAGGTGCCTCAGGTCGTTCACACCAGCATGGACAATGACTGTGTCATATTTGTACTTGCCGTGGAGTGACCCGAGTGCTTGTGTTATGTGGCGGATTCTAGCCCGATAGGCAGCTTACTGTGACCCTCTCCTTGTTCAGCCTGGTGAGTGGGACATCAGTGTGTCTGACTATGGAGTCACCTATGACAAGTATGTTTGGTGTTGTATTTGGCCTTAAGGGCTGTGACTGCTTTGCACACTGCTTTTGTGGTTTATGTGTTGCTTGTGGGGTGTCTTGAGGTAGCAGTTGTTTGGGTGTCTGCTTTGGAGGCCTCTGCTGTTTAGGTAAATTTTACTCAGAGCCTCCGAGTATGTCTTTGTGTGTTTATGTGTTTGATTCAGTGGAGTGGTAGCATTATGTGAGGCTGGTTTTGTGGTGTGTGTAGTTGCCTTCTCCTCCTGTCTGGTCTTGCCAGTCCTGAGTTGAGAGAGCTCAGCCTCCAGTTTGGCTAAATAGCTGCATCTCTCAAGTATTTGTGTTATGTGGGAGGAGGAGAGGGTTGTCTGTGTACATGAGGCAGTTATAACATTGCCTCAAGATTCCCAGATTCACCAGCTGGACCGGAGAGGAGATTGACAACTGACCTTTGGACATGCTGGAATAATATTGGGAAATCCTTAATTGAAAACAAGGGCCAGTGGGGAGTGAGGGTGTAGTGCTTTTAATTTTTAGTGCTGACTTATATAATTGCTTTAGTGAGCAAGTGCCAGGTAACTTAAGTGCAATGTGTTACAAGTAACTAAATGCAAAAACGACAAACAGTAACTTTCTTTCAAGTGAAACAAGGAAATAAGTACAGTAAGCAATGCAGATATCACTAGTGATCCACAGAAGCGCTGAGAAGTTGCGTATTAGGTGGAATTAGCTTCCAGGGAAATAACAAGCAAACAAACAACAAGCATATAAACAAAGCTAGATTCAGTAGGCCTGGATCTAGTCTATGCTAGAGCAAACAAGGTGAACCAATTTCAGTAAGATACAGTTCAAATATACAGTATCAGGGATCCATCTGCATACTGTGGGAGTAGAACCCACAGCCTTCTTCTGCATCAAAAGTAAGGCTGCTACCTGTTGTGTTACTAACAATGCAAACAGACTTGGAATAAGCAGCACTAAACTTCTCTTCCTATGAATTTCTCAGCTCCTTATAAAATTTATTTATTTAACATTTGTTTACCAGGAAATTCCAACTTGGAATAAAACCAGTTTCCAGCAGTGGCCCAGTGAGAAATGCTCCAGACACATGTCTTTGTAACATGGGAGGAAACCAGAGCACCCAGATGAAATCCACACAAACACAGGGGGGACATACTGACTCCACACAGAAGGCACCCCAGCCGAGAATCAAACCAGAGAACCTCTTGTTGTGAGGCAACAACACTACCACTGCACCATCCACTTGACACAACTAAATTTCTCAATTTCACAGCAGAAGTAATCTGGAAAAAGCCAAAATGTATTGGGGTGGGGGGCAAAGGCCCAAAACCAGGGACACATTTTAAATATTGCTTGTATAATCTTAGAAAGTTGCTTAAATAGTGTTTTGTGTTACCATGTGTTTCCCAAAAAGATGGGAAGACAAACTTAAAGGGCTAGCATTATTTAGTGACTTCCATTCTCACTGATTTGCCAGAAAACCACAAATTTTAAGAGGAACAGACCAAACGTATGAGCCAAATATTCTATGAAAATCTAGACAGTTAAGAGCTAACTCAGTGGTGGTAGGGGTAGAGAATGCAGGCCCTTGTATCTAAGGTATAGGGTTTGAGCCTGGGTAATTCTTTTTTTATACACACACACACACACACACACACACACACACACACACACACACACACACACACACACACACACACACACACACACACACACACTGGAGCTAAATAAACAAACAAATTGACCTTGCAGCTAAATAAACAAACGGACCTTGCAGCTAAGCAGCTAAATAAAATAAAGGACCTTGCAGCTAAATAAACAAACGGAGCACAATACCTTGCAGCTAAACAGCTAAAGAAATGGAGCACAGCACATAAAACATGTCCTTGACTCTGGCAGTAGGCTGTTTAAAACCATAGTTTTTCCACAGAGTTCAAATTCACATTAGTGTCATGCATGAGTCCTCCACTGGGTCCTCCTCTCTCTACAGCTGTAAAAGTGGGTGGGGGAGGGCGCTCGCTCTATGGTTCTGGTGCCTATGAAATTAAGCTTTGAATGACTGTAGTATATTTCTTAACCAAAGTAGCTGTTCTTTATGAGTTGTGTTAACTTACAGCTGGCCTGATTACGTTTGCTGTTGTGTGATTTGTTTACCAAAGTATGCATTTGATAAAGCCTTTGAGGGAAGCTGTGTTTTGTCTAGACACCAAAATAACTGGTCTACTTCAGGATGTGGCCAGGATTTTTTGACTTGTATACTGCATTATCCACCAAATTCCAAAGAGTATTCCCTGCAAGTATAATTGTCACCACCAAAAAGGAAAACAGTGTTAGGAGCCCTACTTGTTAAACAATCTGGTTAAAACTTCCACTGCCATCTCTCCTAAACACCTCCATGCTTCCACAGGTTTGTCATCTTGACCAACAGCCTTTCCATTCTTCATCCTCTTCATAGCTATCCTTACTTCCTCCTTGCTTATCCATTGCACTTCCTGATTCACTATCCCCACAACATCCAACCTTCTCTCTCTCATTCATCAACCCCATCTGATCAACACACTCTCCTCACTTGTGATTATGTTTCTCTCATATCCTTAATCCCCCAAACCTGCAGCACATCTTTCCCAGCTCTGTCCCTCCATCTAACCTATCAATACAGGTCCTTTTCTCCTTCCTTAGGGTCCAACCATTCATACAACTCGCCATATGCCTTATCCTTAGCCTTCACCACCTCTCTTTTCACCGTACTCCTCATCTCCTTGCACTCCTGTCTACTTTCTTCATCACCCTGACAATCCCACTTCTTCTTCACCAACCTGTTTCTCTGTATACTCTCCTGCACTTCCTCGTAACACCACCAGGTCTCCTTGTCCTCCTTCCTCTGTCCAGATGTCACACCAAGCACCTGTCTAGCACACACACATACACACACACACACACACACACACACACACACACACACACACACACACACACACACACACACACACACACACACACACACACACACACACACACACACACAATCTCTCTCTCTATATATATATATATATATATATATATATATAATGTACACACACACACACACACATATAGTATATGTAATATAAATGTAGAGCATACACATTTTGTATTACACAACAATATGTAAATAAATACAGATATAATAAATGTTGAATAGGAAAAAATGTACCTTATCATCTTAAAGTGCGTAGTAGTATGAAGATGTGATTACTTGAGCCCCACTAAATTAACTTATAAAAAAACTCTCATGTTCAGGCTTTCATGTCTAACAGTATTTTTAACCCCTTAGGAAATTTTGTTTGGTATGAGTATATAATTAATTTCAAGAACTTTGAGGTTTTTCTCAAGAGTTACAGGCTGTCTTGATGTCTTGCTAAGTACTATTTACTTAAAGGTAAGAGTACTACCATTATATACTTCCTGTAAGTGTTGCTATGTAGATTATTTATCTGTCCCAGAAGAGCCTATAGTCAGTGAATATATTCAGAAACAAGTAATGCAGTGCATCAAGTGAAATAGTGCACTGAGCAGCGGCTCCCAAGGTGGGGGCAAGTCAGAAACATGTAGGTGATTGGATTAGTGGGAAAATAGCACTGCATGCATCACATGCATATAACTACATAATGGCAAGGAAGTGAGTGCTGACATAAAGGTATTGTACGATCCTTGCTATAAGGAACTTTCAGCACCTGACAGAGATATGTTAGGTGACTTGCAGGTGATTGCCTTGCAAAATTGTACACCAGTTCTGCAGCATGTGCTGGAGTATATTTGGCTTCCAGGCACAGCAGAAGAGACAGCCAGGAATATGTGGGCATTCTACAAAATAGCATCAACTGTCAGGTGTTATTCATTTTACAGAGTCTCACATATAATGTGTCTGTGCACCATGCAGACAGCTTTCATGATTTGCAGAGTGAGCATGTGTCCGACATTTTGTGTGGAGTAACGTTTCATAGGGCTGTTTAGTGGGTAAGTTTACATATTGTCATCCAGAGAGTCCTTGATATTCTGTTCTCATGATCATAGGTAGCTGCCAAATTATAATAGTGTCCACTCTTGTGTTTTACAGGTGATATATGAAATACTTTGAAACTGTGACTGTTACCCCCTATCTGTGGCCCCCAGGCTGAGGCAGAGATTATGAATAACACCTCTTTATTGCAGGCATGCAACATCATCAGACGTGTGCTTGGCCTGCTGAAGACCCACTTCAGTGGACAGATACATCTGGTGCTGCACTGCAGTGCACCGCAGAGACCTGCGGCAGGTGGCCTGTGCTGAGCTTCATAACATGATACTAAGGAAACAGTTAAATGTGGGGATACCACAGCACTATGGATCCCACACAGTTTGGTTTTGTGAAGGGTAGATCATGCCTGCTCAACTTGGTCAACTTCTTTGAGTCAGTCATCAGAGCTGTGAATGAAGGCAAGGTGGTTCATACAGCCAACTTTGATCTGGCCAAGGCCTTTGATACCATTCCCCACTCAGGAATCATAGAAAAACTCACTAAGCTAGGCATCAACCCTTATATCACTAGGTGGGTTGCAAACTGGCTCACAGGTAGAACCCACAGTGTGAAAGTAGCTGACTCCAAGTCAGACTGCTGACCAGTCATGAGTGGATTCCCACAGGGTTCATTCCTGGGTCCTCTCCTCTTTGGTATCTACTTCTCTGAAGTCCAGGCCAACACAAAGGGATTCTGGCTGAGAAAGTTCACAAACAATTGCAAGTTGGGAGCTATTATTAACTCCCCAAGTGATGTTGACATCCTACAGAAAGGCCTCACTGAGACCAGCGACTGGTGTCAGAACCATGGCCTTAAGCTCAATGCCAAAAAAATGTGTCGTCATCCCCTTTGGGAAAAACCCAGTTCCCATGAATTACCACATTGATGGTAGTCTACTGAACACAGAAGGCATTATAAGAGATCTGGAAACACAGGTTGACAGAAACCTCTGTTTTGACGACCACATTGTCACTATGGTCAGAAAGTCTTTCTATGTGGCACATATCATTACTAAGGGTTTTGCATCCAGGAAGAAAGAGGTCATTGTCTCCCTCTACTCTCCCTCATTAGGCCAATCATAGAGTACAATGCCCCATTTGGCATGTACCTCACTAAACACTTGCAACAACTGGAGAGGCCACAGAAGTACCTCACAAAGAGGATCCTAGGCCTTAAACATTTTTCCTATATGGACAGACTAAAAAACTCCCAACTATTCTCTGTCTCATATCGCCTACTTAGTGGCGATCTCTGCTTGACTTACAAAGCCATGTCTGATCCAGCTCTTTTTTGAAATGCTACATCTGAAGAAACCCCAATCCCTCCACACCACATGCTCCAGAGACCTCAACCTCATTACCACAATCAACAGAACATGCTGGAGGGACAGGTTCATAACCCAGAGACTGCCCATGCTGTGGAATAGACTTCCCATACATGTCAAGCAGAGCACCTCATTGGCTCTCTTCAAGAGACATCTTGATGAGTGGATGGGAGAGAGTAAATTCACCCCAGGGATCACTCCAGTGGCTTTACTCGACAGAGGCACTGGGAACTAAGATTGGGTGCCATGATGCCAGGGTAATCCTATAGGCTAGGTTTGTAAAGGCTCCATGGCCATTAGCCTAGTACACGCCTATGAACTGATGATCTACCTAACATACTCATGAAAACAGTGGAGAAGAAGCTGAATTTGAGTAATTGGAGGAACAAGCTATGGTGGGACCCTGTGAGAGGCACAATGGGTGCAGGCTACTGTGGCACTGACAAAGAGGCAGCATCTAGTCCAGAATTATGACTAGAATAACACAGAATAAAATTGGTATGTGCAGTAACATGCTAGGCTCAGGCTGTGCATGGCAGTGCCTTGCCTGGCCATGACATGTATCAGACATTATCATATTTACACAGGCCATGGGGGGCATGGCACAATAAACATCATTTTCCTAGATGGGGTAGGGCAGAGTAATGAAGACAGTAACACTAGCATAGGTGGAAGAGTCTTTGGTGGTGGATGTGGTTGCTACGTACAGGGTTAGGAGGTTAGGGGGAAAAAGATTACATAGTCCAGTGTTAGGGTGGAGCTTCCATGTTTGGAACACTGGATAGTTTTATCATGAGGTCCCATAGTTTCATGGCTGGAGGCATCCTGCTGAAGGGATGGCATGTCATGTTTGTTGCACATATGAGAACATGACACGTGCTGTGGTGTTGCAGAACATTTAGTGCCCATGATCCCATAGATAGGGGTGGTTAAGTGTCACTGTTAGCAGGACTGCAGAAAAACATGATGGTATGAAACTGCAGGACCCTGATTGTCTTGCTTGGTGGTGTATTCCCACAATGAAGCTTGAAGAGTGTTGGCCTTGTCCATAGGCATGACAGTGGACAGGGATGGAGGCGTCGTGGACGGTGAAGCTATCTCTGGAATAGTGTGTGCCATCTGTGTAAACCTGCTGTGTAATCATACATTGTACATCCATCGACTAGGATGGTGATGGCAACCATTTTGCCTTCTTCTACATGGATGTACCAATGAATGCCAACCACTATCTTCAGCAGATATGAGTGCTCCAGGTCCCTATTCACCATGTCACTCCACATGCATTGCAAAATCTCCTTCACGTCCTGCTGCATTTGCAAGTCTTCATGCTGACCATGCAGCACACGCAGCATCTCAGGTATATTGTGAGCAGCAGTTATCTGTGCCTGGATAACTGACCTGAATACCTTTTGACTGATGCCAAGGATGATACCCATGTCTGGGAAAGTCCTGCAGTCATGGCAGTGATGCTGTGCAGTTCATGATGTCACAGCATGCTTTTTTGGAGAGTGCTGCACATGATGATGATGTCACAATATGTGCTGGTTGAGAATACTGTACACGATGGTATCACAGCGTGCACTGGTAGAGGCTGCTGCACACTTCAGAGAGGAAGGGGAAGGGTTCTTTCAAAGGCAAGGTAATTTTTATTTTTTTCTGTTTTGCTCTTTCCTAGTGAGTTATAGTGATCCTTCATGGTTGATTGTGGTTGATATTAGTTTGGAGGGCAATCCCCAGCTGAAAATTTTCTAGAAGAAGTAACTGAGTCTCTCTGATGTCTGGTGTGGTAATTTCTTGCCTTAGTTATCTACTCCATCACCTTACCGTACTTCCTTTTCAAAATTCAGTTCTCATTAGTGAGAAGTACTGGTAATTCTGGTGGGCCCCCTTTCCTTTATAGCATGTTCTTTGTTTTTAATACTTCTGTCTCTACCTGTCACATGTGAACTGTTTAGGATCAGACTCGATAAGGCAGCTTGATGTGGAAAGAGAAAGTAAGGTCCTGAAAATGTATTGACTTCATTCTGAGTCATTTTGCTATGACAGGAAATGGTTGGTTTTGCAACTTTTAAATGAAATTTGAAACTTTAGTATGAACATGTATGATAAACATGAGAATAGGAACAAAAACATTTGGTACTTTTACTTTGATTTAGGAGTATGGTATTTGTTCTGGTCACTTTTCATGGAACAGGCCCACTGTAATGGTCATGTTATTGGTCATCCGGATCTGAACTGAGGACACATTGCCGTTTTTAGTTTAGTGTTGTGTACCACAAAAACTGCTTTGTATAATGTTCTAGTAAACATCACTACATAAGTGTACTTGTAGATTTATGTAATGCCAGAAGTTTACAGTTTCTCTCTGCTGGGCTTCAGATTTCTGTTTAACTTTGGTGGAAGCAATGTTTTGCTGCAGTTTGGATCTGTACGAGTAGAATTAGATGTGAATAGGAATGTTTGCATTATCTGTATATTGAGGTCACATAACAAGCACGTTTACTTAATGTAAAACCTTAATCTGATTGTTAAATATTGCTGAACGTGTGTTGGAGCCCTGAAGGACACCAATAATGACACAACAAAAACTTGCTACATACTAACATCTTAATAATTGCTGGCACAGTGTCAGAAATAGATATAAATAAGGTAAGCTGTATTTAATATACTAATTTTGTCAAGAGAAGCATCATTCTGTTGTTTAACCTTATCTGAAAGCATTTGTGTGTCTTTGTTTCAATAAATCAACTCAAGTGCATTATTGTTTTGTAAATGAATGCAATCAGTGATGCCTTAGTGCAACATTTTCCTGACTTGGAAGCTGTTTGCTTGTTTGGCTGGTGTAGTAAATGTTGATTAAATGGAAGAAATCATAACGTACACCTAGAGAACATTTACAGTGAAGTGTACTGTAGAGAATGGATAGTTCAGTATATTATAAATGTACTACTTGCCTATTAAAGTGCTGTTGTGTTTCTTGTTTCTCAGCTGACAAAGCTTTTCGTGATATGAAGGTTCACAGAATGAGCCAGTCTATTATTGTCTCTGGAGAGTCTGGAGCTGGTAAAACAGAGAATACCAAGTTTGTCCTAAGGTAAAGTGTTCCTTAGTGGTCATTTACTTCACTGTAGTAAGAAACTATCACTAGTTGTCATGTTGTAGCTCTATGTATTATGGTGAAATTACTAGCAAGAATTGGAAAACTTAAAATTAATAACTGTAATGAGTTATTTGGCTGCATGGAATTGTGTCAGTATGAGTTTAGGTAAAGAATGTTACTCTTCTGTTTCAAAACCCTTTCCATTGTGAGGAACTTTTTAAGTCTAGAGCATATTAGCTACAAGGTATGACATTGGGTTTCTGAGGGGTCTTTCATGTATTACTTTGTTGTGTGAGTGAACACATCTGTTTTCATGATTTAATGGTGTGTGTGAAATATAAGTACAACATATTAATTTAGAAAATGTTGATGTTGTGTAACATTATAGTCCCTTCCTGGCTCAAAGTATTAACTGATTAATTGAACATTAAAGTAAATCAAAGAATCAGACATGAGAGAATGCTGTATATTATAACACTTTTTCTTCATTGGAGTGGTATTTTTTGTGGACTTTCTACTAAAGATGATTGTTATTAAACAGACTGAATAAGCAATGTTTTATGCCTGTACTTTTCACATACCAAACAAAGCTTTGAAACCGTATGCTTTATAAGTCCAGGGGTAGGTCAGCTATCAGGGGCAATGGTGTAGGAAGGAGACTGCTCTGTTTAAACACCAGCCAGAAGGAGGGGGGAGAAGGCTTGAATTACCACTGGTGGGGGTTGCTTTGAGTAGCAGTACTACTGGAAAAGCAATTAATATTGCTGTAGCTAATGGTGGTATGTAGAAGGGAGGTATTGTCAGCAACTGCAATCACAAAGAACAAAAAGTTTAGGTCAGATCTCATTAAACCAGTCTGAAGTTTACCACTGCAGATCTCATGAAGTTAGTGAAACTGACAGTGTATGCTTTAGGAGAGCTAGTTCTTTTCAGTGTGTTTTGTCCATGAAGGCAAGTTAAGATTCCAAAGGGCAAGGTAAAGTGGATCAAGTGCAGGAAATTTTGGATCACTACCCATAGTGACGTGATGGTGTAAATGGTAACTTTAATTGTGAGTTCATTCAAGCCAATTTTTAATTGCCACAATCCAGATGATATACTTTGTTGCAGTCTCACTTGTGATGCTTGGAAAGACAATGTAATGGTATTTGATGGCCTTTTCTAATTTAGTTTACTTTTTTATCTATCTGCCTGACAAACTGTTTGCTTGTAACAGTAAGCTATTCAGCTCTGAGCTGATTTATAGAGGTTCTTTTTTAACATACTGACTTGCACTGAACAGAGTAACAATGACTCAGAAGATTGCCACTTGTTTATTTTTCTGACATATTAGGAGTGCCCCAGCTGTTTCCCGTTTTTTTTTTTTTTTGCAGGAATTCATGCCCACCACACACCCCCTAAACAGATATTTATATATACCAACTGTGAGATTGCCATACCCTGAGGAAAGGCAATATTTTGAGAAATGTCTGTCTCGGACTTAGTGCATATTAGTTTAGAATTTTGGCCTTTCAACTTCTCCACATTATGGGACTTAGCATTACGAGTGCTGACCATTCAAATGGTTACCTTTGATGGCCATCTTGTGCTCATCTTGATTGCTTTCAGCACACACACACACACACACACACACACACACACACACACACACACACACACACACACACACACACACTACTGGTTCATATTTTTCATTCCTTTCTTTCACAAAGGTATCAAGGAAAAAAAAACTTAACATTATGTTCTGGATAATCTCTTTGCATGTACATGGCTTCTAGTTCCTTAACTTTTTTAATAAGTCATTCTTATTGGAAGTCAGTTATCTAATTGTAAAAGCTTGAGATCTAAAGTAGTTGACTTCATTCATTCTGCACATATGGGTATACGGATCTGAATCGGTTCTGAGCCGGCAAAACTTTTCAAGCATCAGCTCCGCGCTCCAAGCTCCTCCCTTACCTATATTAAATCACTTCCTCCTATCTAGCCCCAGATCTCGCTTGCTGCTCTATGAGTCAGCATCGTGGTCTCTGAGCTCCTAGCTAGCTGGTAAGGTTTTTGGTCCTTTGCTGCTAATTGCTGAGTGTGTATACCTTCCCTTTTTCCTCCCTTACTTCGCGATTTGGTCGTTGTGTTAGTTTAAAAAAAAAATAAAAATTTTAATTTAAGTGTTTGTGTAGTATTGCGTCACTGGTTCCCGCCTAGGCCCAATCCTTGTTAAGCGTGTGTGTGGGCCCTAGGGCTTTTCTGTCTTTGCTATGGCTGAACAGCCTAAAGTTCTCTTTAAAAAGTGCACAGAGTGTGGTCATAAGCTTTCTCCAGCCGATGGCCACACTCTGTGTGTTCTATGTTTAGGGGTCACCCATCTTTCTGCCTCCTGTGACATTTGTTCAGGTTTTATCCCGAGGGCATTGAAGGATCTTCGGGCTATGTTTGTGGCTAAAGGTCTGCTACCAGCTTCAGCCCTGGAGTCTGCCTCGGTTTCCTCCACAGCTGGTGATTCTGTGCAGGCAGGGACTCAACCTCCCGCCAGGCCTGCTTCCTCGGAGTCATCTCAGAGAGGTAGGGACAAGAGAGAGAAGGAGAGGTGCCATAAAGAGAGGGACAGGCCCAGAAAAAGGTCTCCGGACAGGAAGTCCTTCTCCAGCCCCTCTTCTAAGGTACCCAGGTCTCGTTCTTCTCGGCTCCACTCTCCCCGTTTCTCGCCGGAGCCGACGGAGCCGAGGCACTCCCCTCTGATCTGACCCAGACCCGAGTCGGTCGCTTCCTCCAGTTCGACTCGGAGTGTATCCGAACTTGATATGGACAGGCTTATGAGGAGGTTCATCCAGAACCAGATTCAGATGAGGGTCTTACCAGGGCCCTCTCCCATTGTTGAGGGTTCTTCTTCTACTATGTTCCACCCTATTGCTCCTTTCTGGATCTGACCCAATGCTTCAGGGTTCTTCAGGGTTCTCGGGTCCAAGACCTTTCGGAGCTGTGGGGTCGGTCTTGATGGTTTTCGTTTCCTCGACACCGGTCGTCACCTTGAGTTCCTCACATCCGATCTCAGATCTAGGGGACTCTCAGAGCCATGGTTGGGGAGTCGGACCTGAGGGTCGAGATCTTGCTCTTTCGGATCCCACCCTCGGTGCCCGGACTACCCCGCCGTCGGCTCCGGTCTCTGCTTCAGTGCTGGGCAGAGCCTCTTCCTTACATTCTACGGAGGTGTCCTCTCCATTGGCATTCTGGGCAGTGGAAAGGGTCCTTTCCCAGGCACTGAGACCTCAGCTCACATCCTCAAATCCCACCCAGACCCCTCTGATTTTGGATTCTGCTCCCATTGCCCTGTCTCAGGGACAGCCCGTGCCAAGGCAACCCCAGGTTGTTTCCCTCAGGGAACCCCAGGAGGCTTATGAATCCTCTCCAGAGAGTCACACTGGAGAGGAACCTCTTAAGCGCATGTGCAAGAGGAGGAACTTGGACTCCCCTGAGTCCATTACCACTGATACGGACTTGAATGAAGGAGAGTGTTCCCCCAGATCACCTACTAAGGACATCTCGTTTGGAGACATTATGGAGATCCTCCACCAAAGAGGAGGTTGGTCAGCCCCCAAACCCTCTGCGGATGAGTCCATATTCCTGGAAGCCTTTGGCATGGGCCCATCTACTTCCTGGGTCTCCCCTCCAGCTGACCCTTTGGTGGACCTCATCACCACTAGGGCATGGAAGGATCCTTACACCGTAGAGCCTATACCCAAAAGGCAAGACAAAATTCTTTCCCCGCCGTCAGACAGGCAGGGTCCAAGGGAGCCCTGGTAGATGCTTTGGTGGTTGCAGCTGCCACAAAGAAGGAACTGGCACAGGAGAGTTCCTCGGTCCATCCTCCAGACAAGGAGTTCAGGTCGATGGATAATTTTGGGAAGCACATGTACTCCTCAGCGACATTTTCTAGCCGTGCACTGAATTACTTGGCACATGTCATCCGACTGGAGTGAGACCTTATATCGGAGCTAACTGAGTTGCCCCGGAGTCTCTGTCACAGCAGGACAAGCAGTCCTTCACTGCGAAGATGACTACACTGAAATCAGTGACTAATACCTCTATGCGTCTCCTCTCTCATGCCACAGAGGGAGCCGCTAGAGCTGCTGGTACAGGCGTTGCCTTGAGGCGACATGTCTGGATCAGGCTGTGTCAATTTGCGGACCCCTTTAAGGCATCTTTCATCAACGCCCCATTCGATGGATCGTCCCTCTTTGGGAAGACTGTATGTGACACACTAACCCAGAGTGAGAAGGACGGAAAGACTTTGTCAGCCATCGGAATCCTCTTCTCTAACCCTCAGAGGTCCTATTCCAGGAACCAAAAGGGGCAAAAGAAGATGTGGTTCCAGAAATCACAGTCCTTTCGTGACACTCAGGAATATTCATCCCCCAGAGGCAGAGGGGGACAAGACCGACGCCGTCCCAGTGACAGAGGGTTCCCAGAAACTTCGGGTCTAGGGAACCTTTTTCCGACAGACCCGCACAGCAACCCTGAGGGGTTGCCCGGCTGCTCAATTCTGGAGGCAGTCAGGGGAAGATTTTCCTTACATCCAGTGACATGGGAGTCCATTACTGCAGACCGCTGGGTGTTAAACATCATATCCAGAGGATATTCTATCCCCTTCATTTCATGTCCCATGACTCCAGCACGCCTTCCAGATGTTCCACTCGCTCACAGGGAGGCTGCAGCTTTAGAGGTTTCAAAGCTGCTACAAAACGAGCCATCGAGCCGGTCCCCCCAGATCAATCTGGATCAGGCATCTACTCCAGGTTCTTTTTAGTGCCAATGAAGACGGGGACCTCAGGCCCATTCTGGACCTGTCTATCCTCAACCTGTCGGTAGAAAAACAAAAATTCCGGATGGTCACTCTACAGTCCATTCTACCGTTTCTGAGAGAATGCGACTGGATGTGCTCGTTAGACCTCCAGGACGCTTACTATCACATCAAGGTCCACAGGAGCTCCAGGAGGTTTCTACGCTTCCAGCTAGGGGCCAGTCACTTTCAATTCAAAGCCCTACCCTTTGGTCTCACCACAGTGTTCACCAAGGTTATGGCGGTCGTAGCGGCTCACCTGAGACTTCAGGGCATTCAGGTATTCCCCTACCTAGACGACTGGCTCTTTGCTGCATCCACCAAACATCTCTTGTGTCAGGCCCTACACTACTTCCTCAGTCTGGCTCACAAGTTAGGCATCACGATCAATATCAACAAGTCCCACCTGGCTCTGGTTCAGATCATAGACTTCATCGGGGCATGGTTGGATTTGATTCAGTCAAAGATTTTTCTCACCCCGGAAAGGATAGAAACTCTTAGACTCCATGAATCGGCGATCTTGGATCACTCGGTAGTCACAGCAGCCTATGTTCTCAGGGCCCTGGGTTCGATGGCAGCTGCAATCTCTATCCTCCCTCTTGCACACCTTCACATGAGAGTCCTTCAGTGGAATCTAGCAGTTCAATGGTCCTGGCTAGACCTTCCGATGAATTTCCATATCCAAGTCAATCAGACATGCAGAACGTCACTCCAGTGGTGGCTTCAGTCAGCAGACTTTTTCATGGGGTGCAGCTTTCTGGCCCCTCCGGCTCAAGCCACGGTGACCACGGATGCTTCCCAGCTCGGGTGGGGGGGGCACTTCCTGGGAAGAATGGTCCAAGGCACATGGTCCCCTCCAGAGACCAAGCTACACATCAGTGTCCTGGAGATGAGGGCAGTGCTTTTAGCATTGAGAGCCTTCCACCCTGTCCTACCTCCGGGGAAGGTAGCCATTCAGTCAGACAACATGTCTGTAGTCTGGTATATAAACAAACAGGGAGGGACCCGATCCTACCCCCTTTGTCGCGAGGCCATGAGGGTTTGGGAGTGAGCCATATCCACCAGCCGGTTTCTCATAACAATGCATATCCCGGGATGCTCCAACATTCTAGCGGACAGTCTCAGCAGGGCAATCCTTCTGCCTTACGAGTGGTCTCTGAAACATTCAGTGGCAGAGAAGATCTTCCGTGTTTGGGGTCAACCTTGCTGTGATCTCTTTGCGTCTTTCCAACGTGAAGTGCAGCAACTTCTTCGCTCTGATCCCCCCTCCGGGGATGTCCCCAGGGATGCTCTGATCCATGTTTGGCCTCCCGTCTACTGTATGCTTATCCTCCATTACCTCTTATTCCGAAGTTCCTTCAGAGAGCTTGCCGGCTGCAGTGCAAAGTCATTCTCATAGCTCCCTTCTGGCTGCGTCAAGTGTGGTTTCTCTTCCTATGGTCTCACCTGTTGGCTCCTCCATGGACTCTAGATCCATGCCCGGATCTGATCTCTCACCCGTCGGGCTTGCCCCTGCCCAACCTAGACAGTCTCAAGCTGACGGCGTGGCTGCTCCAGTTCCCATGATCATCAGGACTCCCGGACTTTCGTTCCCTGTTAAGAATATTGTGGTAGCTTCTCTTAAAGCCTCCACTAGGAAACTGTACAATAGCAAGTGGAGATGTTTTTGCGTTTGGGCCTCTCAGCGCAATTTGAATTCATTTACAGCCCCCCGTCCCGGTCATACTGGATTTTCTGGCCGATCTTTTTCAATCAGGTGTAAGTGCTTCCACCAGCAAGGTTCAGCTGACTGCCATCTCTAATTTTCATGTGGGTGAAAATAAGGTTGCTCTGGCTTCCGCCAAATTATGTAAAGCTTTCCTGAAGGGCACTTTTTTATTGCGACCTCCAGTTAAAGAAACAGTGCCCCCTTGGGATCTGACTTTAGTCCTTCAGGCTTTGACCTGTCCTCCTTTCGAGCCAGCCAGATCAGTTCCGATGAAGTTTTTGTCGTGGAAGACAGCCTTCTTGGTTGCCATCATTTCTGCCAAGAGAGTTTCAGAGTTGCAGGCCTTATCCTCCTTGCCCCCCCTATTTGGTTTTCCACAAGGATAGGGTTTCGCTATGTACGAATCCTTCCTTTCTTCCCAAAGTGTCCTCAGCAGCCAATATTAATCAGTCTATAAATTTGCCAGTCTTCTTCCCAAATTTTCAAAATAGATGTGAACGTAAGCTTCATTTATTGGATGTCCATAGACAGCTTCATTTTTACCTCCATAGGACTAAACCCTTCCGGAAGTTGGATCAATTGTTTGTCTGTTTTTCTAAACCATTTTTGGGCAAAGCAGTTTCGAAAGTGTCCTTAGCAAGGTGGATCACTCTTTGTATTGCACAGGTTTATAAGGAGAAAGGCTTATCTCCTCCTGGTGTATTGAAGGCTCATTCCACTAGAGCAATGGCCACTTCTGCAGCTTTCTGGTCAAGAGTTCCATTAGACGATATCTGTGCGGCAGCGACTTGGGCCAATTCACACACATTCATCTCCCATTACAAATTGGATCTCATTTCTAGAGGGAGAGCATCCTTTGGCTCTGCAGTGCTCAGAAATATCCTTCCATAGGGGCCTCCCAGGAATACTAGTAGCGGGGACTCTGTCCCATATGTGCAGAATGAATAAAGTCAACTACTTCAGATAAAGAAGTTATGTTCTTACCATAACGTTCCATCTGAGTAGTAGACTTCATTCTTCTGCACCTTCCCTCCCTCCATCCGCCTCACTCCTCAAGTTTTTCCTGTTTAGGATTGTGGTTATGTTGTCATTTAGTGTCAGCAAATTCGATCTCGGGCTAGATAGGAGGAAGTGATGTAATATAGGTAAGGGAGGAGCTTGGAGATCAGAGCTGATGCTTGAAAAGTTTTGCCGGCTCGGATCCGAATCGGATCTGTATACCCATATGTGCAGAAGAATGAAGTTTACTACTCAGATGGAACGTTATGGTAAGAACATAACTTCTTTTTTAGACTGAATTCACTTTCATATATTTGGGATATCTGTTTCTATAGTGTAACAGGTTACTACTATAACATTAATGGAAGCTCACCAGTATCACAGTATTGGAGTAGTACTAGCAGGCTTGCTTTCAATATAGGGGTCTCTATTTCCAGTAACGATATGCCTGCCTTACAACAGTTTGGGGGCGGTCAGAAGGCTATGTGTTGACAGCACAATTTACTCAGCGCTGTCTGCTAAGCAATGTACTGACAGGGAAGGGGATCTGTGTGGCCTCACCTGCTACAATGGTTGTTTGTATGCTGTTGGATTCTTGAAGTTTACACTATAGTAACAGGTGTTTACAACACTGTTGTTGGTTTTGTGAATTGTGTACAGTCTGAGGCTCGCTATTTCATTTGGTATGCAATGGAGCAAGGCTGTGCAAAGGATCTTATTCCACAGATAGTGGAATGTTATACATGACACTCGCTGTAGCTACAGCAACATGTAAAGCGTGTTTTCTTGTACATAAATGATGATACTGTTTGGGTATCTAAACTATTTAGCAATTTATGTGTCTCAGCAATGATGAAAAGCTGTTGTGAGTAGCTTGAAGGTCCACTAGGAGGCAGTACCTAAGTACAATGTTTGACTGTTGATCATATATTTTTGCTTGCACTTAGCCACAGGTACCCCTTGTGGTTAAGCTAATTTTTTTCTGAATCCTGAAATGGGTGTTGTCTTTTGTGCACTCACTTCAAACCTGATAGCTGGTAACACCAATTATACTCTACCTGTATAGTTGCTGCTGTATGCTAGCTGTTTTGCATTGCTGTCTGCTACATTTCCTTGGTACATGTGAATCCCAAGGACACTTGAAAAAGGTACCATTTTGGTAAACGAACTTAAATAAAATAAGTGAAGTTCTTGAGTCTCATTATATCAGACCATGACTTCAGCAGTTTGGATACCCTCTCTGGATGCTAGAGATAGCTGTGTGTGAAAGGCTGTCATATGAAACTCCATATCACTTGCTAAGCCCCTGAATATCTTTCTCAAAAGGGAGAAACACCAGTTAAATTAAGAGTAAATCAAACTGGGAAATGTTGTACTGTTATGATTAGCTTGAGGGTCTGCCCCACTGTGAAAAGTATGTAGTTGTATCATCTGAATAGATTATCCTCTCTTGTGAATGTTTTGGCTTTCTGTAGTGTGTTTATCACCTACTTTGGCTGAGGAACTCCTAATATGCTGAGGTTTCTTCTTGTCTAGGTGACCTTCCTGCTGTGAGATGCGGGTGCTATTGTTCTAGTAATTGTCTGGGATATTCCAGCTGTTTATCATGTCATACTTGTGGGGAGGCTAATGACTTTTCCTGAGCTTGCACCCTTTAGTTTCCTTGGTATCAGTGGTCCTTATTTCCTCCAATGTTGCTGTTTTGGTCTCCCTGCCGCTAATGCAGTATGTTGGCAGATCTAGGAGCAATGGATAACAGCAATTTACACTTTGACCACTGTGTGTATTTACCAAAGTCAGAAATGCATACTTTGTATTTTATTAAATTCTGAAGGGCACACCTGTAGTGACTGTCGTATCACTTTGTAACTCTTTGATTTGACCCATTATTGAATATAATCCAGTATTTTTATCATTTGAAGACGCCACCTGAAACAAATCGAAAAGAAATAAATGTTCCTTCTGGAAAAATCTTAGCATTGGAAGATAATAAGACATTCAGAAAGGCACCAGAAGCTGTTATTATACTCTGTTTCTTATAGGTTACTTAGAGGTGACCTTTACCTTGAATGGGATGCAGTATCGTATCTGGATATAGTTAAGTCTGTGGCTGGAATTTACTGTTGTGGGTAATAATACCATATCAGAGATCCTAATAGTTAATTAAATATCAGTAATAGAAAAAATGTGATGTTTATATTACACAATGCCTTCCAAGATTATGGAATAAGTTTCCATTTACATTCAGAAGTCATTCATTAACTTTTTTCAAAATTAATCTTGGTATGTGTATGGAAGACAGAAAATTATCATTGTGTAGTTAGAGCACCAAAATCCTGGAAAACAAGCAGTGGTAGCTGTAATACATAAAGATGATAAAGACCTGTCAGATCCATTTTGATTCTACAACATGATTATAAAGTGTTTTAATGCCTGAAGGAATGGCAAAGGTGATGATAAAATTGATGGGTATGGATCATTGTGGTTTTCTGGAGGGGAGGAAAGCCTTTAACAGCATTAATAAAACATGATGATCCAGAGGGAAGCAGAATATAAAAAAATACCACTGCTGTTGGTGGTCTTGATACAGAGAAAGCATTCAACAGAGTACACTGGGATTTTACGAGTAGGACAATGGAAGGATTTACATTTTCTGATACAGTAATATGGTTAATTAGAAGGCTATATGAGGGATCAGAGTTAAAAATCAAAGTGGGGTGGTTCTCTCTGATAAGTTCCATTTGAACAGAGGAACTAGGCAGGGGTGTCCTCTTTCCCCTTTGTTATTTGCATTTTATTTAAAACTATTGGGAAAGACAAGGGACTCGGAAATTCAAGGATATAATTGGTGTGGTAATCACGAAAAGCTGGCTTTATTTGAAGGTAATATTATTTTGTACCTGATAAAACTAGAAAAGGATATTTCCAGTGTTGTAGAACATTCTGAGAGAGTTTCAAGTTTTTTGTGTTGCAAAATTAATGAATATAAAACAAAGGCAATAGCTGTAAAGGATATACCCACACACAAATTGATTCAGCAATGCACATATTTATGGGGACATGTTAAAATTAAGTACTTAGGAGTATGGATTAAAAAGATTCTGTTATGGCAACTAGGATATGTCGGAAGAGACTAAACAAAAGGTAATACAAAAACTGAGAAACTTGAATCTCTGTTTATGGATATGGTTAGCAAGATACAAACAGTGAAAATTATTTGAGTCCCTTTAGTTTTATATGCAGGTCAGGCATATTTTTTATCAACCAGAGGAAAGGGTGTGGATAGTAATTAATAAAAAGTTGAAGGATTTTATCTGGAAGGGGAAGGGTCAGGTAGAAAAGCTGATCATTCCAGTAGAACAAAGTGGTTTGGAATTACCTGATTTGAATGGGTATTTCAGAGCTACCCAGTTAAGGATCCTGTACTTATAAGCAGAAAGCTATAATTTAAAGTGGAAAAGGATGATGATGAAATGGGGGGAAACTCAAGAAATAAGGAGAGACTAGGATTTTGGATGCAGATCCTTAAGGAGAATAACAATAACCAATACAGAGTGTTCAGAATAAAGAGATAAGTCAGCAAACAAAGGAGAGTAGTATTGCTGAAACAACACATATATAGACTGTATTTTATATAGCATATATCATGGACAGAAGTAGGTCAAAAATTAAGAAAGATAGCAGAGTGCACAAGGCTCAGGATAAAAAAGTCCCCAATCCTGGTAGGCACACTGGTGCCAGGACTGGAAAAAATGACAAGATAGAATTCTCAAAATATGAATCATTCCTACAATGGGGCCAGGTCCAGAGGGAGAATGAGCCCCCCTGTTATGGTCCACAAAAACTGATGGGCCAAAGAAGAGCCATGAAGACGATAGAGTGGACTATTGAGGATAAGAAAGAAATTATGTATTATTACTATTATGCAAAAAGCCCAGATTTTCCAGACACAAGATATAAAAAAAGATTAAGACAGAAATTAGAAGAAAAATACTTCCACAAAAAAAAAACTGTCAGAAGCTTCAAATAAAAAATTGTGTTCATCAGTATAACAGATTTGTGAAAAACATTATGTACACCAAGAATCTTTGATCTGTTTGGAAAAAGAAGCATCTGAGGAAGTACAAAATTATAAACAACAAAACCTAGAGATTTTTGAAAAGTATAAAAAAGAAATATGGACATGGGAAAGAAAGAGAAATTCAAATTAATCAATAGAAAAAGGTAGCCCCAAAGATATTTAAAGACAAATACAGGCAAAGGCAACCAGATATGGAAAATTTCACAGTAAAGAAATTAATATCACAAAGGGGGAATGTAGAAAAGAAGATTAGATTAGTAAAGTAGAAGTTAAAAAATAGAAGTTATGGAACTCCTGCGAAGTGAAGATCTAACACAGGTTACATTGCAGCATGATGGAATGAGTGCCCAAAGTAAGGAGAAACAGGAAGATCAGGAGAGATCTGAAGAAGAAATATGGGCATGGGAAAGAAAAAGATTTAATATGGTGTAATATTTATGCAAAGGAGAAAGCAAAACTAATCAATACATAAAGAGCATCACCAAAGATATTTGAAGAGAAATACAGACAAAGGAATCCGGGCATGGAAAATTTTACAATACAAAAAATAAGGCAAAGAGGGAAATTAGAAAAGAAGATTAGTAATGGAGAAGTTAAAAAAGTAGAAACTGAGGTTATGGAGTATATGTGAAGGGAATGAGGCAGTGTAGAAAATATAACTCAGAAAGCACCACAGCAGGATAAAGCAATAGACATCCAAACTAAGGAGAAACCAGTAGAATGGGAAGCAATTGGTCAGTTGTCATATGAAGATATTTTGGAGCCTTTCACAGCAAACCAGTATAAATGTTCACTTGAAGCTGGACAGCAACGGAAGGTATAGGAAATTGTGCCAGCTCGACGCAGTCAATGATGAGGAATGATAGGCTAGTGAGTTTCCACATGACAGAGCAACAGATGACACAGGATGAAGTTGAAGAGAATGTGTCACAGGAAGATTGTATAGAACTTTCTATAAAATGCCTGCAGAAAATGGAGAATAAAAAGAGTGCCCACAGTTTAACAGAAAATGAGCTAAGAGAAGAGTTGTTTGATTTAATAAAGATAGACATATTAAGATGAATGAAAGAAATAGACTGCAGAAGGTCAATGAAATCCAAAAAGTCACAAGTTTGATAAAACAAATGAACACAGTAATTATGACTGTCCATAGAGATTCGTGTGATATAACAGAAGTAAACAGGATATATTACTGTACAGCTGAATTTATAACAGATAAAATTCTACCACAAAAACACTGGGTAGTAAGGGAAAGGAAGGGGGGAAATCGAATACCATCATGGAAATATCAAATAGAGAAAACTGTAAAGCAATTAAGACAAGAAGAGTCAGTATTAGAAGAGTTTTGAAGAGGGAACAGAATAACAGAAATACTCAGAAAGACACGATAAAAGCAATGCGCAATATTATAATGGATCAGAATTTATCGTGCATTATCGCAAATAATAAACTAAAAATATCAGCACAGGCAGAAAAAACTTAGAAGATACACGGATAAATTTAAAGGAAAAGTACAAAATAAGTGATTTATTGATGACCCAAAAAAGTTTTATAGAGAATTGGGAAAGAAGGTAAAAGAAATTGAAAGACAACTAAAAAAAAGAAGAAATGGATACATTTTGGAGAAGTATTTATGAAGATCTAGTGGAACATAACAAAGATGCTAAATGGATAGAAGAAGTAAAAGAAAGAATAAGAAGATCAAAGGTACAGGATATAAAATGGGATAACGTAACATCTACAGAGATTAAAACAAAGTTAAGAAAAGTCTGTAATTGGAAAACCCCAGGCCGAGATGCAGTACGTAACTTCTGGTTAAAAGTATTAACATCTTTGCACAAAGATTTAGCCATGAGTAAGAGCTATTTATATGCTCACCCTGAACAGACCCCAGTCTAGCTAACAACAGGAAAAACAGTACTCCTACTTAAGAGTGAAACTGCAAGCTGTCCTAAAATTATAGACCAATAACTTGCTTACTGACGACATATAAACTGTACACTAGAATTGATGCCGACAAAGTTTATAATCATTTAGAAGAAAACTCAATTATGCCAATAGAACAAATGGGCAATAAAAGAAAGTAATATGGAACAAACAATCATTTGTTGTTAAATAAAGTCATAGTGGAGAACTGTAAAAAGAGGAAGAATCTAAGTATGGCATGGATTGACTACAAAAATGCATTTGACAGTATCCCACATTCATGAATAAAAGAGTGCTTAAAATGTATAAGATCACAGCGACCATGACACAGTGTCAGACCACTTTGCATATAAGCCATGATAAAGGACAAATTATTATTCCAGGGATAAAAATTCAAAGGGGGGGGGGTATTCCAGAGTGACTCTCTGTCACTGTTGCTCTTTTGTCTTACCCTTAATCCAAACCCATTAAGCTGTCTGCTTAACATATTAGGTCATGGCTATTATTTGGCTCCCAGAAAGCAGCAAAGTGTAAAGACTTCTCATCTTCTTTGTCAATGATTTAAAATTGTATAGCTCATCAGATGAGGAATTGAAAGCACAACTGCAAGTAGTCAAAACTTTTTCAGATGATATTAGGATATTATTTGGTTTTGATAAATGTGCAAAAGCAACCTTTAGAGCAGGAAACCTGCAGCACCAAGAAAACATTAGCTTGGGACAATAATGATGATATAAAAGAACTTGAGCAAGAGAGAGTGTATAAATATTAGGAAATTGATGAAGGATCAACAATAAAATATGAACAAATGCAAATAAAACTTAGGAATATTTTAGAAGACTTGAATTAATCCTGAAAACAGCATTGACATCTAGGAGCAAAATTCAAGTTATAAACCAATTTGCTCTTCCTATCCTAACTTACAGTTTGGGAGTGATTGACTGGCCCCAAAACGTGTTGGATAGATTAGACAGGAAAACATGAAGGATGCTTCACGCTCATCAAATCATATATAAAAATCAGTGCATACCAAGATTATATATTCCCCTTCCTGAAGGGGGGTATGAGCCTACTTGAAACTGATTATATGTATAGATCTGAAACCATGGGACTGCATACATATCTGCTGAACTCACAAGACCCAAATATAGTGTAAGTTTTGAAACATGAGGAGAATAAATCTAAGATGACTTAGCATATCAATGTCAAGTGGGAATGGAAATCTAACCAGAACTAGGTAAAAATCAGGCAGCAACTGAATGTGCCAAAAACAAAAGAAAGAAGTATAAGCTGAAGGATCAGATGAGAAGGCAAGAAATGTGGAAAATGTATAACTATAGTTGCAAGTATAGAAAACTCCTGGAAGAACCCCATGTTGATCAGGATTGAATGCAGGAATGGTTAAGGAGAGGCAAATTTAAACCAGAAGATGAAAGGTTAATATTGGTGATCTAAGATAGTGGGCTATGTACATGTTAGTTTACAAAGTTCATTGAACATGTGGGAGAAACATACAAATGTCGTTTTTTTAAAACAGAATTGGAAACAGTCACACACCTCATTGTTGGGTGTGATATACTAATGGCAGAAGGACTGTATACTGAAAGGCATAATAAAGTAGGAAGACTGTTGCACTGGGGATTAGGCAAACATAATGTTGAAGTAGCTGAAAAACACTGGGAACATGAACCACAAAGCATCATAGAAAATGATGAAGTCTACATCACATGGGATCACCCATTACCAACAGTTCAAAAGATAGATGCGAGAAAACCAGATAAAGTGGTCCATGAAAAGAAGACAAAAGTAACATTGATCACTAAAATCACCACACCCAGTGACTACAGTGTCTTGTATACAGAGAGACACAAAGTTATAAAATATTAGGATTTGCAGGTAGAAACAAGAACAATGTGGAAAAAAATACCCAGATAGTTCCAATAGTAGTAGGAACAATGGGTCTTATAAAAAAGAATCTACAGTCGTATTTAGATATGTTACCGATGCATGTTACCAGCCGCGATGGTGCAGCGGTAGCATTGTTGCCTCACAGCAAGAGGTTCTCCCATTCGATTCTTGGTTGTAGTGCGGGGAGTGCCTTCTGTGTGGAGTCTGCATGTCTTCCCTGCGGTTGGATGGTGTTCGAAAGACATGCGTAAATGGGTGTACCTTCGTTGAAGGTTGGACTTCGAGCTGGCACCTCGGTGTTGGTGAAAATCTATTGCCAATCATTAGCGGACTGGAGTTCTGTTGTGGCGACCCCTGACTGGGAAAAGCTGAAAGACAAACAACAACAACAACCGATGCATGTTATCCTTTATGAATTTCAGGAGGAGTCATTGCTGGGCCAGATCTAGCCAAACTTGAAGCCTGTTACAATAAAATCTCCAAGTTTGCCACTAATGCCTCAAGTCACATCACTGCTCATCATTTAAACAGCTCAAGTGGCTTAACTCCCTTAACCTCTTCCCTTTAATCAGCTTACCTTTGCCCACAAAATCCTCTGTCAATCAGAAAAAACCCTGTGCTCAAAGCTATCATTCAGCCATATTCCTCCTCAAGACCCCTTTGCTCCAGCAGCAAACTACTTCTACACACCACCAAAGCTAACAATTCAGCAGGTGAATCACTTTTTTCCAACTACATCTCTAAACACTGGAATAATCTACCTAACTCACTAGTAACCAACTCCTCAACACTTCAATTTAAAAACTTCAAAAAACACACCTTACTAACACCTGGCTCTGCACCTGCAACTCCCCTGGATAACCTATTCCTCCTTTTCACTCTGTTATCATTACTCTTATCCTACTAGCACGATCTACCACTAATGGTAGTTTCACTTTTAACTGTATATAACCATTTGGATATATCCACTAAATGTAAATAACCATTTTTTATGTAAATTACTGTTGCTCTAAACCACTGTCTTGTATGTATTTGCTTCTTACTTGGCTGTATTTGTTTCTCTGTTGTGTGCATTTGTTACTCTTGGAGCTTTTCTTCCCGGGCCTCCGCTGAAAAAGGACCTGTGTCCATTCGGACTTTCCCGGTAAACAAATGTAAAATAAAATAAGTAAATGAATACGTTTCAGATTTGTTTTATGTATGGTTAAAGTCCAGAATAATATCTGTGTGTGTGTGTGTGTGTGTGTGTGTGTGTGTGTGTGTGTGTGTGTGTGTGTGTGTGTGTGTGTGTGTGTGTGTGTGTGTGTGTAGATATATATATGGGTCTAGAAATACTTGTCTGCCATTTGCAATGGTGACATCCAGCATATTGACGTCACAATGTTGAAACACATAAAACCAACACACACTGAACATGCTCAGAGAATTAACCCCGAGCAGGCTAAACTAATAATAAGTGTTTTTGCAGGGGGGCAAGCCTTCCTACACCACCTGCTAATTATATATACTAACTCCTTTCACTGTGTGATACCTTAAACCTCCTGTAATAGAAACCCATGAGATATATGCAGATGACCCCTTAACGACATTATATAAACACACAAACACACACACACACACACACACACACACACACACACACACACACACACACACACACACACGTGCAGAAGGTTTTGTTGACATGTGTTTTCACTGACAGGTGAAAAGCCAATATAGTTGATTGATAATGAGATGATCAAACTTACCGGCTTTTTCAACATGAGGTCATGGTTCAGTGGGAATTGGGGAATATGCCCCCCACTGTAGCACAGTCACAGAATTGGTATATATAAGTACCAGGGGAGTGTTGGGGTGCTGCTTGCCCCCCCATTTTTTGTGTGTGTTTTTTGATCCATTTATGACAATTTTTTCTTTTTTTTGATGATTACATTTCGGTCATTTCCTGATTGACATTTCAGTGGTTTGAAGAGTTGTTACTTTATATTGGTTAAATTCAAAAGGTTGAATACTCATTTGGTTGAAATGTTTTTCTGGGCATAAAATTATTATGTAAGCTTATCAGAATATTAGACCTTACAAGAAAAAATATAACCATAGATGGGGATATCCATCCTAACCCAGGCCCCACATCAACTACAATTGTAAACAACCCACCGCTTACCCTACCAAACTCCCTCAAAATATACCACCTAAATATAAGAAGTCTAAATAATAAGATTCATAACTTGCACGCCCTAATAGCAATGTACCTCCCTGATATAATGTGTCTAACAGAAACCTGGCTAAAACAAGGAAACAAAGATAATGAGGTAATGCCACCAGGCTATGATATTTATAGAGCTGATCGCCTGTCAAAAAAAGGAGGTGGTATTGCGGTGCTCTATAAGAGCACACTGAATGTCACTATCAATTCGCCTCAACCACCTCAGATCTCTAATGCTGAAATACTTGCATTAAAATTACAAATAAACAAAGATAAAAGTATTAATCTAATTGTGACCTACATTCACCCCGGAATAACTCTGACACACTTGAACACATCCTTAGTTGGCTATCAAACAACTATCCTTAAGAAACCATAATCCTAGGAGATGTTAATATAGACTGGACTCAATGCTCCTCAGATAACAACCCTGCTCACATTAACCTACATGGTTTCTGTCAGTTAATATCTTCCCCTACCAGAGTAGGTAATAATAATCAAAAAGAAAGTATCTTAGACTGGATCCTCATCAACAGTCAACACCATACATATTCGGCCGGGACTCTTCCAAATAGCATTAGTGACCATCTCATCACCTATATTATGAAAAAGAAGGTAATATAAGCTCCACTCCGCCTATGTATAGGTCAGTCAGAAATAAGAAGGATTTTGACCTCACCAAATTCCTGATGGAACTTAAATCCTTTAACTGGGCAACCCTTAAACATCTCCCCCTAGAGGAGGCAGTACTTCTCTTTAATAGCACATTCCTAAACATACTTAACTCTCACGCCCCAATGAGATCAATCAGAGTAAAAACAAGAATTGCACCCTGGCTAACAAAAAACACCATATCACTAATCAAAATTAGAAACAAAACCTGGAATATATGGCGTTTAACCAAATCAACCTCGGACCGCATAAAATTCCAACAACTAAGAAATTAGACCAAAAAAGCCAACACTACTAGACAAAAAAAATTACTATTGTCAACTCCAAAATAAACACCAAAACAACCCTCAAAAATTCTGGACTGGTCTAAATAATCTTCTCCACCCAGGTAAATCCTCTACCCCTACCCCAAAAAAAGTAAGTGACAAAACCCCTGAAGACGTAGCAAATTCCTTTAACAATTTCTTTACTGACACTATACAATCCCTAGCAAATCAATTACCATCCACCAACTCCATAAAAACGGAAAACTTCCAACAGCTAAAATCCACCTTTAAATTTCAACCTGTCTCCACTGCCTATATAAGATCCTTACTGAAGAAATTAAAACCAACCACTCTCTCTGCAGACCTTCTCCCAGCTGAATACTTACAGATAGCAGCAGATACCATCGCGTACCCTATCTCAGTTCTTATCAATAGAACCATAGCAGAATCTACAATCCCATCTATATGGAAAATATCCCATGTCATACCTCTTCAGAAAGGTAGCCACTCAATTTAATACTTCACAGAATCAATGCAACAACTTGCAATGACCCAGGCCAGCCCCAACCACACCCATCCTACCCCAAACCACAACAGTTTACACCTTTCCAAAAGCAACAACCAGTTTACAGTAAACCCAGTCTCCACTAACACCATTAAAAAACTACTAAATAAACTTAAACCCACTACCTTAGCTGCCGACAGTCTCCCTGCTGACTTCCTGCAAATTGTAGCAGTAGCAGTCACATACCCTGTATCCATACTTATAAACAGGTCATTATCTGAAGCTTACGTCCACACCATCTAAAAAGTCTCCCACATCTTACCCTTACACAAAGTAAGTAACTCCACCGATCTAGCAAACTATTCCCCAATTGCAATTCTAGCCCCTCTCTCAAAAATTCTGGAAAGGTCGTGCACACCTAGCTTATGGACTATCGCCTTACACACAAGCTCCTATCTAATACCCAACATGTTTTTTGCCCCATTCAAAGCACCACCACAGCCTTTCTGTCCTTTACTAACACAGTTAAGTAGCATAGAAACAATGGTCAGTTTGTATCAGACATATTGTAGGACCCGTCCAAGGCCTTTGACATGGACAGCCATTCCAAACTCATCTATGTTCTCTCCTCCCTTAGCCTCAGTCACCCACTATCACTTGGTTCCAAAATTACCTAGCAGAACATCAGCAGGCTGTCCGCTGGCAATAAGATCTTTCACCCCTTCACCCTGTCACCTTAGGGGTTCCTAAGGCTCCATCCTTGGTCCTCTTCTTTTTTCACCAACCAGCTCCGCTCGTCTACACCCCAGGCCTCAGTGGTTCAGTACGCTGATGACACTACCCTGATTTGTTCAGCTTCCTCCCTCAAAGACCTCCATACCATTACTCAAGATTCCTTCCTATCCGCTGAATCCTGGTTCACTAGCTCCCAACTTATCCTAAATCCCAACAAAACAAAACTTTTCTTCTACCCAACCAGATACACCTCCTCGTCCACAGCCTTCAGTTTCCTCTCTAAAAGTAAAACTGTTATCACCCCAACAAACCATACCAAATTACTAGGAGTGGAAATTGATATTAACCTGAAATTTGATATTCACATTTCCCAATCCATTATAAAAGTTCAGAAAAAAATAGGTCCTCTATATAGAAACAACAGATTTCTGACAAGTAACACAAAAGCCACCATTGCTAGACCCCACTTCCTCTCAACTCTACTGTATGCCTCCCCAATCAACCAACCTCTGCAAGACAGATCTAGCCAAACTTGAAGCCTGTTACAATAAAATCTCCAAGTTTGCCATTAATGCCTCAAGTCACATCACTGCTCATCATTTAAACAGCTCAAGTGGCTTAACTCCCTCAACCTCTTCTCTTTAATCAGCTTACCTTTGCCCACAAAATACTCTGTCAATCATAAAAAACCCTGTGCTCAAAGCTATCATTTAGCCATAATCCTCCTCAAGACCCCTTTGCTCCAGCAGCAAACTACTTATACACACCACCAAAGCTAACAATTCAGCAGGTGAATCACTTTTTTCCAACTACATCTCTAAACACTGGAATAATCTACCTAACTCACTAGTAACCAACTCCTCAACACTTCAATTTAAAAACTTCAAAAAACGCACCTTACTAACACCTGGCTCTGCACCTGCACCTGCAACTCCCCTGGATAACCTATTCCTCCTTTTCACTCTGTTATCATTGCTCTTATCCTACTAGCACGATCTACCACTAATGGTAGTTTCACTTTTAACTGTATATAATCATTTGGATATATCCACTAAATGTAAATAACCATTTTTTATGTAAATTACTGTTGCTCTAAACCACTTTGCTTCTCACTTGGCTGTATTTGTTTGTCTGTTGTGTGTATTTGTTACTCTTGGAGCTTTTCTTCCCGGGCCTCTGCTGAAAAAGGACCTGTGTCCATTCGGACTTTCCCGGTAAACAAATGTAAAATAAAATAAATAAATGAATACTTTTCAAATTTGTTTTATGTATGGTTAAAGTCCAGAATAATATCTGTGTGTGTGTGTGTGTGTGTGTGTGTGTGTGTGTGTGTGTGTGTGTGTGTGTGTGTGTGGATATATATATATATATGGGTCTAGAAATACTTGTCTGCCATTTGCAATGGTGACATCCAGCATATTGACGTCACAATGTTGAAACACATAAAACCAACACACACTGAACATGCTCAGAGAATTAACCGCGAGCAGGCTAAACTAATAATAAGTATTTTTGCAGGGGGGCAAGCCTTCCCACACCACCTGCTAATTATATATACTAACTCCTTTCACTGTGTGATACCTTAAACCTCCTGTAATAGAAACCCATGAGATATATTACCGGGCGACCCCTATTACTGACATTATATAAACACACACACACACACACACACACACACACACACACACACACACACACACACACACACACACACACACACACGTGCAGCAGGTTTTGTTGACGTGTTTTCACTGACAGGTGAAAAGCCAATATAGTTGATTGATAATGAGATGATCAAACTTCAAACTTACCGGCTTTTTCAACATGAGGTCATGGTTCAGTGGGAATTGAGGAATATGCCCCCACTGTAGCACAGTCACAGAATTGGTATATATAAGTACCAGGGGAGTGTTGGGGTCCTACTTGCCCCCCCCCCCATTTTTGTGTGTGTTTTTTCATTCATTTATGACAATTTTTTTTTTTTTTTGATGATTACATTTCGGTCATTTCTTTGTTTTATTACAATGTATTAATCTCTGTTTTTACTGTGGAGCTTTTCACCCCGGGCCTCCGCTGAAAATGGACATATATCCAGTCGGACTATCCTGGTCAACAAATGTAAAATAAATAAATAAAAAAAGACCATGTAAAATTAGTGAATTAGCATATATGTGAACCACATAGTTGAATTTGTTGTATATAGTGTTGGTAAATAGGAGTATGCAGGAAAAAGTAGTGGTTGTGATGTTGTGTAAGCATGTGTTGCAGTCAGTGTGTTTGTCCAGGTATTTGCTGGTTAGGGGTAGAGTATGGTTTGGCTAAGGGGACAGATTCAGTGTTGAGTTGTTTGGTGTTTAATGTGTGTTCTGTGTCCTTTTGTCTTATGTAGCTGTATTGTTAGAGGAAGTTTTTTTAGCAGTGCAACCCTTCCCATTACATTAATGAGAACTCTTTCCCTTTCAGTACCACTACCAAGGCAGCACTAGATATTGTTTTTTTTTGGCTAGGTTTTAGTGATGTAGGGCAATTTCAGTAGGAAAGAAGCATTCAGTGTTTTATAATTTGCAATGTTGTTCAAGGTTTTCTGATTCTCTCTTTTTTGTTTTACCATTTTTGGTTTTCTGTGTTGAGTTTTTAACCTTTCATGATAGAATCTCATATATATATATATATATATATATATATATATATATATATATATATATATATTTTTTTTTATGCACACCACACATACATATATATATATATATATATATATATATATATATATATATATATATATATATATGTATGTATATATATATATATATATGTGTGTGTGTGTGTCTGTGTGCGTGCGCACAAACACACAAATATATAAATATATTTATATATGTACACGATTAATAAGTCCATGTGTGTGTGTGTGTGTGTGTGTGTGTGTGTGTGTGTGTGTGTGTTTCTGTGTGTGTGTGTGTGTGTGTGTGTGTGTATTTGAGTCTGCCACTTTCATCTCTCATACAGTATAATTAGACTTTTTTATATGCCCCTGTTACTGACTTGTACTACTTTTGTCTTTACAGATATCTGACTGAATCGTACGGCTCAGGTCAGGATATTGATGAAAGAATTGTGGAAGGTAAGTAAGTTTATTATTTTAATAGATTATGAAGTGCTGTGTTTTTCAGTTATTTTATATCTCTTGTCTATTGATAATCTAGAAAATTGTGTTAAGGTCTTATTTCTGGTTCTCACATTTTGTATTCGTTATACTGTCGCAACAATCTGTGACTTGATATGGGTAACTCAGGATTTGCTCACAGTCGGCAAAGTTTTATCACGAGGGTGATGCCAGAGTGATTAAACAAAGCCAACCATGGGTAAATCATGCCCTCACACAGGGCTTGATTACTGCAATGCTTAAAAAGGCCCCTGTGGTTGTTAGCCTAGTAAACACATATGAACCTATTATGCAATGACATTATTTAAGGAATGATGAAACAAAAACACTTTACCTTTTCTAATGAGCGTCACTGTATAAATGGACTTCAGTTATCTTCCTCTGACTCCTGGCAGTATGGGACGTGTGGGATGTGTACTGTTCAGGCGAGAAGTATGTAAACACTTGCACAGTACACTGAAGTTTCTTCCTGTTATTATTATTATTATTGTTATTATTATTATTATGCTAATGAGGAATCCCTACTGGGACTTTCTATATGTAGTTTATATTTTTTGTTTTTGTTCAGGTGCTGCAGAGTACAAGGACATTTAGAGTATTGCTTGGTGTCACAGAGAAAGTGAGCTTCAGTTGGACTTTTCCTGTTTGGATGGATTTATTTACAGCTCTGTCTGGGCTGTCTTTTCAGAGTGCATGTTTCTAAGCAAGACAAGGAACAGAACAGAAACAAGCTGTTTTTTGAGTGTGTTAGTTTATGTCAAATTTAATGTAAGGTTGGCCAAAGTGTGTGTGTGTGTGTGTGTGTGTGTGTGTGTGTGTGTGTGTGTGTGTGTAGTATATCTCTCACCTGTCCGTGACTTTGCAGAAAAGTTGTGACTTTGCCCTGCATTTTACCCCGTGCCTGATAAACTATTATTCTTCATCTAATAATAGAAAGTCTGGTTGCTCAGGAAGACTTCATTGTTTGTACTTCTTTCTACTGGGATATGCTCAACTTACAGTGGGCACTTTGATTATGAATAGGCTATCCAGTTAATGTGCATGTTTTTGAATAGTTAAAAGTATTTATTGTATAATATATTATGGTGTTCCTATACAGCAGCCAAACTCTTTCTTCAAACACTACTTCCATAGTCTGCTTTATTCTACTGCCCCCTATTAAAAATATCCCAGCTGCCTTCCTCCCTACCCATTCATTCTGTCTAACCCAGTTAATTTCAGTTAAACCCATTTTATTTTGACTAGAAATGAAAGTAAACATGACAACTTTCTAATTCGATCTCTCACTATGCCAGTCATATCAGTAAAAATAATCAAGTGATGAATCCTTGGCACTTTATTGCACGAGTTATTTCATGTAATCTTGTCTATAATCCTGTCTGATCCCTAGGCTATCTGTTAATTGTGCCTGTGTACTAATGTTTGTGTTCCAAACAGTTTCAAAATGTCACAGCTATATGTAGCTGTAAGGTACTTATTTTTATTTTTGTATTACTTAGCTAGGTTAATCTCATTTTTGTTTGGTATGTATGGAATTCTAATGAGACATCCTTGAGCTGTTTGTTTACTTTACTCAGGGTATACTGTTATTTCCTCTTCATGGCAACTTATGTATGTCTCTGGCTACTATATTACTTATTATACCATGACCCCCCATTATTATTCCAAAATGTGTACGCTGATTGGCCAGCGTGCCCATTGTAAATCGAGTTATACTAATGGAAAAAGGTCCAGTCGCCCGGACTTTTTTCCATTAGTATAACTCGGTTTTTAAAACACTGTCTCGCTATGTTAAATGGGGTTAACATAGCGAGACAGCTTTAAAATAAGCAACGGAGATCTCCATTGCTTATTTTAAAGCTGTCTCGCCATGTTAAAACCCATTTAACATAGCAAGACAGTGTTTTAAAAGCAACGGAGAAAGCAAGATCTCTGTTGCTTTTTTTTAGTGTTTCGCTATGTTAAATGAGTTTAACATAGCGAGACAGTTTTAAAATAAGCAACAGACATCTCCGCTGCTTATTTTTAAAGTTGTCTCACCATGTTAAACCCATTTAACATAGTGAAACACTAAAAAGCAACGGAGATCTTGCTTTCTGTTGCTTTTGCCCACAGCTCTGATGTACTGTGCAGGCGCCAGAGTACATCAGAACTGCCGCCGATGCCAGACATCTGTAAGGGCAGTAAACAGGCATTATACTATGCCATTATTTAAGAAAAGTAATCGCTAGGTTAATCTCATTTTTGTTTGGTATGCATGGAATTCTAATGAGACATCCTTGAACTGTTTGTTTACTTTACTCAGGGTATACTGTTATTTCCTCTTCATGGCAACTTATGTATGTCTCTGGCTACTATATTACTTATTACTACTGTATTATTTCACAAGATCATTCTGCACATCTCAGTTATGTGATATCACAGGATCATATTGCAGATCTCACTTTTCTGATAATAATGAGATCATTCTGCAGAGCTTGCTTTGTCTTTTCTAGGCTTTCTTAATTATGTTGTCTAAGTGGGGCTGTAACATTGTGATGTTACTGCATCCGTTACAGTATGTATTTCTGGTATGTATCCCTTGTACTTAAGAAGTGAACTATTATTGGTTAAACTTTATTTGTCAAGATACCTTTCAATAGTATTGTCCTAGGTAGTTTGACACCCAAGTACAAATTTTTAAAAGTTCCACCATGAAAAAACATACCATGCCATTAAATTGAAGAAAGCTATACTGGGAGGAACAGAGTCAAATTCTGAGGTAAAAAATCAGGAGCTTTTATGTATTTATTTGAATTTGTTAACCAGGGTATAGTGACAATATACATAATTGTTTCCTTTTTAACAATTTTCATTCACTCTAACATTGCATACATTGCTCAGTTTCTACTTTCCCTTAAGTCTCACTCCTTCTTCTCCTGAAAATTGTTTTATTCGTATTGTCCCCACAAGTTCTGTTTATCTCTTTGTAAATTGCTCCATCCCTTTTCTAAAGATCCCACCTCCCTTTCCTTTGCCTTCTATTCGGTACTTCAGTTACAGCTGGATGAGATTTGATTTCTATGTTCTACTAGTTGCTCTTTTTCAGCAGCCAGTGTTATTCCTAAGACAAAGTATGGTTAAAGTTCATGAAATTAGTATTGTTTCAATCTTTCATGTCAGCCAAAAGTGCTCTTCACAGCACTCACAGTGTGCCCAGTAATGACTCCTTCTGCAATTCGTACGGGGTTACATGGATTGGTAATATATCTAAATACGATTGTAAATTCTTTTTTTACAAGACCCATTGCTCCAGCTACTTTTGGAACTGTCTAAGTATCTTTCTTCCACATTGCTCTCGTTTCTGCCTGCAGATCCTGATATTTTATGACTTTGTGTCTCTCTGTACGCAAGACACTGCAGACACTGGGTGTAGCAATTTCAATGATCAATGCTACTTTTGTCTTCTTTTCTTGGACCACTATATCCGATTTTCTAGCATCTATCTTTTGAACTGTTCGTAATGGGTGATCCCATGTGATATAAACTTCATCATTTTCTGTGATGCTTTGTGGCTTATGTTACTAGTCTTTTTCAGCCACTTCACTACCATAATGTTTGCACAATTCCCAATGCAACAGTCTTGCCACATTATTATGCCTTTCAATATACAGTCCTTCTGCCATTAGTACATCATACCCAGCAACAAGGTGTGTGACTGTTTGTTTCCAGTTCGGTTTTACAAAACCTACATTTGTCTGTTTCCCCCACATGTTCAGTGAACTTTGTAAACCCGCGTACGCCACTATCTTGGGCTGCCAATATTAACCTTTCATCTCTTGGTTTGAATTTGCCTCTCCTTAACCATTCCTGTTCGTTCCTGATCAACATGAGGTTCTTCCAGAAGTTTTCTGTACTTGCAACTATATTTATGCTTTTTCCACATTTCTTGCCTCCTCATCTGGTCCTTCACCTTACATTCTTTCTTTTGTTTTTTTTTGGCGCATTCAGTTGCTGCCTGATTTTTATCTACTTCCGATTTGATTTCCATTCCTGCTTGACACCAATATGCTTCTGCTAAATTAAGCAGAGAAGTCATCTTAGATTTATTCTCCTCATGTTTCGAGACTTTCACTATAATTTGGATCTTGTGCGGTCACGACTGCAGATCTGTACATGTAATCAATTTCAAGGAGGCCCATCCCTCCTTCAGAATAGGGAATATATAATCTTGGTATGCGCTGATTTTTATAAATCATTTGATGAGCATGAAGCATCTTTCTTGTTTTCCTGTTTAATCTATCCAACAAGTTTTGGGACCAGTCAATCACTCCAAAACTGTAAGTTAGGACAGGAAAAAGCAAAACTGGTTTATACCAGTACAAAAGTTGCAGGTATCCTTAGGTCAACAGCCCAATAAGAAGTCTAACTGAAACTGAGGTTTATTAAATAAAAGTAAACAACATTCAGTTTAAATACTGACAGGAAGTGACATGACACCTTGACATCATAGTTTTAAAAGAACTAGTGACAATGCTTTAAAGTATATAATCAACAACTTTTTTTACCATACAAGTTAATAAATTATTGGTTTATAGCCTGGATTTTGTTTCTAGATGTCAACTCTGTTTTCAGAATTAATTTAAGTCTTCTAAAGTATTCCTTACTAAGTTTTATTCGCATTTGTTCATGTTTTATTGATGATCCTTCATCAGTTCCCAGATATTTATACACTCCCTCCTGCTCAAGTTCTTTACATCACATTCTTGTCCCAAACTGATGTTTTCCTGGTGTTGCAGTTTTCCTGCTTTAAAGGTTGCTTTTGCACACTTAGCAAGACTAAATGACATTCTTATATCATCTGAAGAAGTTTGGACAACCAGCAGCTGTGCTTTCAATTTTAGTTTTCTGTATGGTTGCTGTTATTTTTCTTAAGGACCTGCATTCGGAATCCTACTATCTCCTTACTTCTCGACAGTTAACTGCTTAGCTCTAAAGTATCCCTTCAAATCAGGTAATCCTAAAGTAAATTGTTCTTTGAGGAGAACCATCTTATCTTACTTAACTCTCGCCCTCCTTCCTTCCAACTTAAATTTGTTCAACTCTTTGTTATCATCCAGAATTTGTCCTCTGTTTGCTAGAAATGTACATGCCCTAAATATAAAACTAAAGGAGTAAAACATTTTCATTGGCTGTATTTTACTATCCATATCCATAATCAAGAGGTTTAGCTTCTCGAGTTTTGTATTATATTTTGTATAGTTCCTTCACACATATTATTATATAGCCACCATAACAGAATCCTTTTTAACCCATACACCCAGATACTTCATCTTATCACGTCTTCATAAATATAGACATTGTTGTACCATTTCATATGTGATTACATAGTTTACTGCTATAACCTTTGTTTCATCTTCATTTATTTTATATCTCAAAAGACTTGAAACTATCACAAAATGTTCCACAATTCTGAAATGGCTTTTGTAACATTTATCAAGTGCAAAATAATATAATTTAAAATAAAAATAGCTTTTCTGCATTACTGTACCAGTTATATCATTGAATCTGTGAGTCCCTTATTTTCTTTACTAATATCTCTAAATGTAAAGCAAATAACAGAGGAAAGAGGATATCCAAGCCTGAGTCCTATGTTCAAATACAGCTTGTGAGAGAGAAGTCCTCCCATTTTAATTCTTGCTCACAACCCTTCATATGTTCTTCTTATTAACCCTGTTATTCTGTGGAGGAATACAAATGCTTCATTCGACCTACTCTTAAAATCCCTGATTACTCTATTAAATACTTTGTCAACATCAAGACCCACCAACAGTAATGATATTTTCTTACATCTATTTTGCTCCAAATCATCATTGTTGCATTAGCTAGTCTTGATGTAAACACATTATAATCATAATTTAAAATTGAAATGGGTCTATGAGAAGCTGGGTAATTCAGTCACCACTACTTTTCTTCCAATATGCTGGCACGCCCCCCACTTGTAAAATATTGTTAAACAAAATCTTCCAGATCTTTATCACTTCCTGCCTTCCTTGCAGATTTCCACATGAAGTCTGTTTATTCCTGGAGACATCTGTGCTGATTGATTTTTACGTCACCATTTTTCTCATTTCTTCTTATTTTACCTATTAATTGTTGAGCCTCATCTTCTTCTAACCTTGTCATAAGTTAGTCTTCCATAAATATTTCATTGCGCCTTTGTTGGCTTATAATAAAAGAGAGTGAATGAATGTATGTGTGCTCTTACACTGATGTCAGTGGTGTGAAGAGGTCATGTGACCATGGGCTTTGCAATAAAGAGAGGAAGTAAAGGTTGCTCTCTACTTCCGTTTTGACCAGATTGATTGACTTCACTTTTGTTTATTTTCCTCTGTAAAATGTATGTTTAATCCGGCTTTACTGCTCTTAAGATGATAATGCCAACAGGTTATGGGCCCAGGAGGGAAGGAGGAAACCGATGGCATAGACTATGTTTTGATGGAGATGAAAAGAATTACGAGTTGTGGGAGACAAAGTTTTTAGGACACCTGCACTTGCTAGGGCTGAAAGACGCCATTTTATGAAATGTGCAGCAGGACGCAGAGGATGACGAGAAAGAGGAGGAAGGCGACGCTGAAAAAAATGAGGAGGTCTATGCAGAACTAATACAGTTCTTAGACGACAAAAGTTTGTCCCTCGCCATAAAAGAAGCTGCAGACAATGGTAGAGAAGTGCTTCAGATCCTGAGAGACTACTATGCTGGAAAAGGAAAACCACAGGTGATCAGTTTATACACCGAATTAACAAGCCTCCAGAAGGCTGCCAGTGAAAGTGCCACAGACTACATTATTCGGGCTGAAACGGCCATTACGGCGCTTAGAAATGCTGGGGAGAAGTTCAGGGATGGATTATTAATTGCAATGATTCTGAAAGGATTGCCTGAGACTTTTAAACCATTTGCAGTCCACATCACACAAGATGATGATAAGTTGGGCTTCGGTGAGTTCATAACAAAGTTGAGAAGTTCTGAACATACCGAGAAATTTAATGCCAATGTAAGTAATGATAATGTGATGAAAAGCTTTGGAGAAAGAATAAAAGCAGAGATTACGTGCTATAGCTGTGGCCAAAAGGCCATAAGGCACGAGAATTATGGAGAGAATATAAAGGACAGAGACAGTGGTGTAGTTTATGCAAAACCTCCAGCCACAAAGATAGCAACTGTAGACGAAAGAAGAAAGATTATATGAAACAAGCAACTGATGCGGATGATCACACATTTGTCTTCAGAATGAATGAGCATCAGATCTATGGATTAAAACAGAAAGGATTAATGGTGGGCACTGGCGCCACATCACACATAATTAACGACCTGAAAAAGTTGAAATACTGCAATGCAACTTTTCAACCGGAAGAATACATTGGGGGAATTGGCTGACGGAATTAGAACCTGCGGTGTCGCGCAGAAGAGAGGTGATGTGGAGGTATGGCTGCTGAATACAGAGGGGGGGGGGCAAAGTAAAGGTGATGATGACTCGGGTGCTGTACATCCCGACGTATACACAAAGCATTTTTTCTGTTAAGGCAGCAACGTCCAAGGGTGGCTTGATCAACTTTAAACAAGGAAGGGATCAAGTCATCTATAAAAATGGCACCAGTTTTGACATAATTGAGTATGACAGACTCTATTAATTAGACACATATGATGAAGAAAATGATGGTGAGACACATTATGATGCATCTCAGAGCTGTTATGATATTCAAGCATGGCATAAGATTCTTGGTCACTGTAATTTTGAAGATGTGTCAAAATTAGAAAAGGTGGTAAAAGGGATGAAAATTAAAGGTAAAGTTGAGAGATCTAACATAGATTGTGAAACATGTATGCAAGGGAAATTTGTCCAGAGCAGAAACAGAGAACCAGATGCAAGAGCAAAAACTGTGCTTGAACTAGTCCATACTGATTTGGCTGGCCCTATTGAGCCAGTAGCAAAAGATGGATTTAAGTACACTTTAGCATTTACTGATGACTACCCAGGTGTAATATTTGTCTATTTTCTGAAAGCCAAGAGTGACACAGTCAAAGCAACTGAAAAGTTCATTGCAGATTCAGCCCCTTACGGGTGGGTAAAATGCATCAGATCAGGTAATGGCACTGAGTTCACGTCAAAAGATTTTCAGTCACTACTGAATAAAAATGCTATAAGACACGAAACATCAGCACCTTACTCACCCCATCAGAATGGGACAGCAAAGAGAAACTGGAGAACACTGTTTGAAATGGCAAGGTGTATGCTGATAGAGAGTGACTTACCTAAAGAATTGTGGACATATGCAGTAATGACTGCTGCTTTTATTCACAACAGATGCTATAACAGACGTATGGGACAGACCCCATTCTTCATGCTAACAAGGAAGAAACCTGATCTTTCAAGAATGAGAGAATTTGGATCAGTGTGCTATGCATATAGACAAGATAAGAGGAAGTTAGACCCAAGATGTGATAAGGGGATCTTTGTTGGATATTATAAAAACAGCCCATCGTACCTGGTCTATTATCCAGACACAGGAAGGGTCCTTAAACAAAGTTTAGTCAAGTTCATTACTAAGAATGTAGCTGAACGCCAGATTCAGACAGACCCAAAAATGATGGATGAAGATTTTAGTACCAGAAGAAGTGTGCATGTTAAGTCAGAATCAAAAGCTGACAGTCAAATCACAAAAGAAATACAAGTAAATCACTTTGAATCTACAATAGATGAAGGAGACACAAAAATAAGACAGGAAGAGGAAAGTCAGGATACACGCTACTCCAAAAGAGAGAGAAAACCACCTGCATACTTGAAGGACTATGAGTGTAAAGTTAAAAATGACGATTATGTGACAGTTAATGCTGATTATTGTTACCGACTAATATGCGACACACCACAGAGTTTTAAAGAGGCCATGACTTCATCTAACTCAGAGAAGTGGGTCAAAGCTATGAAGGAGGAACTTAAGTCTTTAAAGGAAAACGACACATTCACACTCACCACAATGCCAGAAGATAAAAATGCAGTGGGGGGTAGGTGGGTTTTCACTGTAAAAGACAATGCAGATAATACCGAGACTTAGAAAGCCAGATATGTGGCTAAAGGCTACAGTCAAGTTGCTGGTATAGACTACAATGAAACATTTGCACCAACTGCAAGTATGACAGCTGTACAAAGTCTAATGCAGATGGCAGCTCAGTATGATTTAGAGTTGCACCAGATGGATGTGCAAACGGCCTATTTACATGCTTCTATTGACTGTGAGGTGTATATGGAGCAACCTGAAGGCTTTGAAAAGGAATCAAATAATAATGAAAAATTGGTTTGTAAACTGAATAAGTCATTGTATGGATTGAAACAATCCAGACGCAACTGGAACAGAATGTTGCACGACTATCTTTGCAAAAATGGTTTTGCCCAAAATCCGGCAGACCACTGTGTGTACACTAGACAGGCTAAAAATGAGAAAAACGGTCGTAATTATATGAATCGATGATCTCATTATCGCAGCAAGTGACAATGAATCAATGAACGATGTAAAAGAAATGCTCAAAGCTAAATTTAAGATGAAAGATCTGGGAAAGCTAAGACACTTTCTAGGAATTTACTTTACCCTGGACAATGGTGAAGTAAAGATGAACCAAAAGATGTACATCACAAAAAGTCTTGAGAAATTTGGTATGTCTAATTGTAAAATAAGTAGTACCCCTTCTGAACGAAAAACAAACTTTGAATGTGACAGTGAATCTATAGATCCAAGAAAATATTGTGAGCTTGTGGGTAGTTTGATATATGTTATGACATGTACAAGACCTGATCTTAGCTGGATTGTAAGTAAACTTTCACAGTATTTGTCACAGCCAAGTGAATCTCATTTAATAATAGCCAAACATGTGCTAAGGTACTTAAAAGGTACATTAGACAGAGAGTTGTGTTACAAGAAAAGTGAAGAGTAACTTCAGCTTGTAGCATACAGTGATGCAGATTGGGCAACAGATCAAAATGATAGACGTAGTACAACAGGTTATTGCTTTAGCCTTAACAAAGACGGGCCTATTATTTCATGAAAATCAAAGTAACAACAAATGGTGGCTTTATCTACATGTGAGGCAGAGTGCATGGCATTGGCAGCAACAACACAGGGACGTTTGTACCGTACCATGTGCAATTGTTAAGTGAAATGGACTGAGAGTGCAAATGTGTGCCAGTAATAATATTTGAGGGCAATCAGGGAGCAATCGCTTTATCAAAGAATCCAGTGAGTTGTCAGAGATGTAAACATGTTGACATTAAGTATCATTTTATAAGATCTGCACTTAATGATGATAAAATAAGTACTGAATATTGCCCAACAACAGACATGGTTGCAGATATTTTTAGCTAACCTGCTACGAAATCAAAGATTGAAAGGTTCATATATTACGTATTTGGACTGTAAAAGAAAAAGCTATCCAAAATATGTTTTTAAAATGTGTTTGTATACAGCGTAAGAGCAAGTGGGGGTGTTGGCTTATAATAAAGGAGAGTGAATGAATGTATGTGTTTTCTTTCACTGATGTTGTTGGTGTGGAGAGGTCATGTGATCATGGGCTTTGCAATAAAGAGTCGAAGTAAAGGTTACTCTCTACTTCCATTTTGACCAGATTGATTGACTTCACGTGTGTTTATTTTCGGGTCTATATTATATTTTTGAAAGTTTCAAACATCGAACACCATATGGTCGTCACCATATGAGTGATGTTTGAAATTTCGAAAATATAATAAAAAAATAAAAATAAAAAACTATACTTACCTAAACAGGCTGTGCCCCCCACACCCCCGCTACTTAAATATTCCTACTCCGAGATCGCACTGCATTGAAGTAAAAGGAAACTATTCCCTACGGCGATTTTCGTGTTTCGCGTGCAACGTTTCGACCAATCGGGTTCGCTTAATACGCGTTCGCCGTTTACAATTTTTGATCACGCAATAGGAACCCTTTATTTTCCTCTGTAAAATGTATATTTAATCTGGCTTTCCTGCCCTTACGATGATAGCGCCAACAGCCTTGTCTTGGTTTCCCCATTCCTCCATTTTATACAGATTTTCATAAAATTTCCAAAATATCTCAAATACCTCTGTAGGATCTGTTATTTTTATTGTCATAGACCCTTTATTGGTGACAACCCTTTCTACTTTCTGTTTGCCAAGTCATTGTGCTAAAAGTTGTTGTACTGTAGAGTTATTATCAAAAAGACTTACAACCTTTCCAAACTCGTGTATAGTTTTAAATACTCCATTTTCCCTTTAGTATTCTGCACTTGCTTTTTTTTGTTGTACTGTGAGAGTCTACTTATTGTGCAGGATTCATTTTAGCCCATTTGCTAGCTATCCCTTCTGAATAAGTTTTTATCTTCGTTAATAACTCTTATAGACCTAAACACTTTACAGTCATGGCTTAGGATTGAAATGGGCCTGTATGAAGCTAGGTCTGATGAGTCTTTACCCTCTTTAGGTATTACAGCCATCGTCTCTTTCTTCCAGGATGTTGGTGCTACTCCTCCTCTTAAAATACTGTTAAACAAAACCTTCCATATCTTTATCAGTTTATCCCTCATAACTTCCAAAATTCCACAGAAATACCATCTGTTCTGACTTTCCTGTTGATTGGTTGTACATCACTATTTTTATCTCGTCTCCTCCTATCCTATTAGTAATTGAGCCTCATCTACCTCTAATCTTGGCATATTTAATTCTTCCATAAACATTTCCATTTGTACCTTTTCTTAATCTCCATATTTCTGTGCTTTATAAAGACTTCATAAAATTTCTGAAATATTTCTAGTACCTCTACAGGATCTCTTGTTATCTACTCTGTTATAGTCTCCGAAGGTTTGGCAACAACACTTTCACACAGTAATTGCGCTAAAAGGTTTTGTGCTCTGGCATTGTTATCAAAAAAGTTGCTTGACAGTAATCTTTCTAAACTCATGCATATTACTTGTTCGCTATGTTAAATGAGTTTAACATCGCGAGACAATTTAATTAAATAAACAACAGACATCTCCATTTGCTTATTTTCAAAGCTTTGTCTCACTATATGTTAACAAACCCATTTAACATAGTGAACACTAAAAAAAGCAGCGGAGATCTTGCTTTTCTGTTACCTTGCCCACAACTCTGATGTGTACTGTGCGAAGGCGTGGCATGATACATCAGAATGCAGCGGATCACCAGCGGATGCCAGACATCTGTGGAAGGGCAGTAAACAGGCATTATACTATGCCATTATTTAAGAAAAGTAATCGTTTGGCTTTGTTTGGTCCCTTGGGCTTCGCCCTCAGGACCACGCCAGCCGTGGGTAAATCCAGCATTACCCACACCCAGGCGTGGGTTATTGCTATATTACTACTGTATTATTTCACAAGATCATTCTGCACATCTCAGTTATGTGATATCACAGGATCATGTTGCAGATCTCACTTTTCTGATAATAATGAGATCATTCGGCAGAGCTTGCTTTGTCTTTTCTAGGCTTTCTTAATTATGTTGTCTAAGTGGGGCTGTGACATTGTGCTGTTACTGCATCCATTACAGTATGTATTTCTGGTATGTATCTCTTGTACTTAAGAAGTGAACTATTATTGGTTAAACTTTATTTGTCAAGATACCTTTCAATAGTATTGTCCTAGGTAGTTTGACACCCAAGTACTACAAATTTTAAAAGTTCCACCATGAAAAACATACCATGCCATTAAATTGAAGAAAGCTATACTGGAAGGAACAGAGTCAAATTCTGAGGTAAAAAATCAGGAGCTTTTATGTATTTATTTGAATTTGTTAACCAGGGTATAGTGACAATATACATAATTGTTTCCTTTTTAACAATTTTCATTCACTCTAACATTGCATACATTGTTCAGTTTCTACTTTCCCTTAAGTCTCACTCCTTCTTCTCCTGAAAATTGTTTTATTCGTATTGTTCCCACAAGTTCTGTTTATCTCTTTGTAAATTGCTCCATCCCTTTTCTAAAGATCCCACCTCCCTTTCCTTGGCCTTCTATTCGGTACTTCAGTTACAGCTGGTTGAGATTTGATTTCTATGTTCTACTAGTTGCTCTTTTTCAGCAGCCAGTTTTATTCCTAAGACAAAGTATGGTTAAAGTTCATGAAATTAGTATTGTTTCAGTCTTTCATGTCAGCCAAAAGTGCTCTTCATAGCACTCACAGTGTGCCCAGTAATGACTCCTTCTGCAATTCGTACGGGGTTACATGGATTGGTAATATATCCAACACGATTGTAAATTCTTTTTTACAAGACCCATTGCCCAACTACTTTTGGAACTGTCTAAGTATCTTTCTTCCACATTGCTCTCGTTTCTGCCTGCAGATCCTGATATTTTATGACTTTGTGTCTCTCTGTACGCAAGACACTGCAGACACTGGGTGTAGCAATTTTAATGATCAATGCTACTTTTGTCTTCTTTTCTTGGACCACTATATCCGATTTTCTAGCATCTATCTTTTGAACTGTTGGTAATGGGTGATCCCATGTGATATAAACTTCATCATTTTCTGTGATACTTTGTGTCTTATGTTACTAGTGTTTTTCAGCCACTTCACTACCATAATGTTTGCACAATTCCCAATGCAACAGTCTTGCCACATTATTATGCCTTTCAATATACAGTCCTTCTGCCATTAGTACGTCATACCCAGCAACAAGGTGTGTGACTGTTTGTTTCCAGTTCGGTTTTACAAAACCTACATTTGTCTGTTTCCCCCACATGTTCAGTGAACTTTGTAAACCCGCGTACGCCACTATCTTGGGCTGCCAATATTAACCTTTCATCTCTTGGTTTGAATACGCCTCTCCTTAACCATTCCTGTTCGTTCCTGATCAACATGAGGTTCTTCCAGAAGTTTTCTGTACCTGCAACTATATTTATGCTTTTTCCACATTTCTTGCCTCCTCATCTGGTCCTTCACCTTACATTCTTTCTTTTGTTTTTTGGTGCATTCATTTGCTGCCTGATTTTTATCTACTTCCGATTTGATTTCCATTCCTGCTTGACACCAATATGCTTCTGCTAAATTAAGCAGAGAAGTCATCTTAGATTTATTCTCCTCATGTTTCGAGACTTTCACTATAATTTGGATCTTGTGCGGTCACCAGATGTGTGGAGTTCCACGACTGCAGATCTGTACATGTACATGTAATCATTTTCAAGGAGGCCCATCCCTCCTTCAGAACGGGGAATATATAATCTTGGTATACGCTGATTTTTATAAATCATTTGATGAGCATGAAGCATCTTTCTTGTTTTCCTGTTTAATCTATCCAACAAGTTTTGGGACCAGTCAATCACTCCAAAACTGTAAGTTAGGACAGGAAAAAGCAAAACTGGTTTATACCAGTACAAGTAGAGAAAAAAAAAAATGTTCTAAAACGAAAAAGTTGCAGGTATCCTTAGGTCAACAGCCCAATAAGAAGTCTAACTGAAACTGAACGCGGGTTTATTAAATAAAAAGTAAACAGCGTTTTCACCGCTTTACTAAAGCAGCTTCCTCAGAAGAAATAAACATTCAGTAAAAAATGCGCTTTAAATACTGACAGGGAAGTGACATGACACCTTGACATCATAGTTTTAAAAGAACTAGTGACAATGCTTTAAAGTATATAATCAACAACTTTTTTTACCATACAAGTTAATAAATTATTGGTTTATAGCCTGGATTTTGTTTCTAGATGTCAACTCTGTTTTCAGAATTAATTTCTCTTCTAAAGTATTCCTTACTAAGTTTTATTCGCATTGTTCATGTTTTATTGATGATCCTTCATCAGTTCCCAGATATTTATACACTCCCTCTTGCTCAAGTTCTTTATATCACATTCTTGTCCCAAACTGATGTTTTCCTGGTGTTGCAGTTTTCCTGCTTTAAAGGTTGCTTTTGCACACTTAGCAAGACTAAATGACATTCTTATATCATCTGAAAAAGTTTGGACAACCAGCAGCTGTGCTTTCAATTTTAGTTTTCTGTATGGTTGCTGTTATTTTTCTTAAGGACCTGCATTCGGAATCCTACTATCTCCTTACTTCTCGACAGTTAACTGCTTAGCTCTAAAGTATCCCTTCAAATCAGGTAATCCTAAAGTAAATTGTTCTTTGAGGAGAACCATCTTATCTTACTTAACTCTTGCCCTCCTTCCTTCCAACTTAAATTTGTTCAACTCTTTGTTATCATCCAGAATTTGTCCTCTGTTTGCTAGAAATGTACATGCCCTAAATATAAAACTAAAAGGAGTAAAACATTTTCATTGGCTGTATTTTACTATCCATATCCATAATCAAGAGGTTTAGTTTCTCGAGTTTTGTATTATATTTTGTATAGTCCCTTCACACATATTATTAGCCACCATAACAGAATCCTTTTTAACCCATACACCCAGATACGTCATCTTATCACGTCTTCATAAATATAGACATTGTTGTACCATTTCATATGTGATTACATAGTTTACTGCTATAACCTTTGTTTCATCTTCATTTATTTTATATCTCAAAAGACTTGAAACTATCACAAAATGTTCCACAATTCTGAAATGGCTTTTGTAACATTTATCAAGTGCAAAATAATATAATTTAAAATAAAAATAGCTTTTCTGCATTACTGTACCAGTTATATCATTGAATCTGTGAGTCCCTTATTTTCTTTACTAATATCTCTAAATGTAAAGCAAGTAACAGAGGAAAGAGGATATCCAAGCCTGATTCCTATGTTCAAATACAGCTTGTGAGAGAGAAATCCTCCCATTTTAATTCTTGCTCACAACCCTTCATATGTTCTTCTTATTAACCCTGTTATTCTGTGGAGGAATACAAATGCTTCATTTGACCTACTCTTAAAATCCCTGATGACTCTATTAAATACTTTGTCAACATCAAGACCCACCAACAGTAATGATATTTTCTTACATCTATTTTGCTCCAAATCATCATTGTTGCATTAGCTAGTCTTGATGTAAACACATTATAATCATAATTTAAAATTGAAATGGGTCTATGAGAAGCTGGGTAATTCAGTCACCACTACTTTTCTTCCAATATGCTGTACGCCCCACTTGTAAAATATTGTTAAACAAAATCTTCCAGATCTTTATCACTTCCTGCCTTCCTTGCAGATTTCCACATGAAGTCTGTTTATTCCTGAAGACATCTGTTCTGATTGATTTTTACGTCACCATTTTTCTCATTTCTTCTTATTTTACCTATTAATTGTTGAGCCTCATCTTCTTCTAACCTTGTCATAAGTTAGTCTTCCATAAATATTTAATTGTGCCTTTGTTGGCTTATAATAAAAGAGAGTGAATGAATGTATGTGTGCTCTTACACTGATGTCAGTGGTGTGAAGAGGTCATGTGACCATGGGCTTTGCAATAAAGAAAAGAAGTAAAGGTTGCTCTCTACTTCCGTTTTGACCAGATTGATTGACTTCACTTTTGTTTATTTTCCTCTGTAAAATGTATGTTTAATCCGGCTTTACTGCTCTTAAGATGATAATGCCAACAGGTTATGGGCCCAGGAGGGAACGAGGAAACCGATGGTATAGACTATGTTTTGATGGAGATGAAAAGAATTACGAGTTGTGGGAGACAAAGTTTTTAGGACACCTGCGCTTGCTAGGGCTGAAAGATGCCATTTTACGAAATGTGCAGCAGGACGCAGAGTATGATGAGAAAGAGGAGGAAGGCGACGCTGAAAAAAATGAGGAGGTCTTTGCAGAACTAATACAGTTCTTAGACGACAAAAGTTTGTCCCTCGTCATGAAAGAAGCTGCAGACAATGGTAGAGAAGCGCTTCAGATCCTGAGAGACTATTATGCTGGAAAAGGAAAACCACAGGTGATCAGTTTATACACCGAATTAACAAGCCTCCAGAAGGCTGCGAGTGAAAGTGCCACAGACTACATTATTCGGGCTGAAACGGCCATTACGGTGCTTAGAAATGCTGGGGAGAAGCTCAGGGATAGATTATTAATTGCAATGATTCTGAAAGGATTGCCTGAGACTTTTAAACCATTTGCAGTCCACATCACACAAGATGGTGATAAGTTGTGCTTCGGTGAGTTCATAACAAAGTTGAGAAGTTATGAACATACCGAGAAATTTAATGCCAATGTAAGTAATGATAACATGATGAAAAGCTTTGGAGAAAGAATAAAAGCAGAGATTACATGCTATAGCTGTGGCCAAAAGGCCATAAGGCATGAGAATTATGGAGAGAATATAAAGGACAGAGACAGTGGTGTAGTTTATGCAAAAACTCCAGCCACAAAGATAGCAACTGCAGACGAAAGAAGAAAGATTATATGAAACATGCAACTGACGCGGATGATCACACATTTGTCTTCAGAATGAATGAGCATCAGATCTGTGGATTAAAACAGAAAGGATTAATGGTGGGCACTGGCGCCACATCACACATAATTAACGACCTGAAAAAGTTGAAATACTGCAATGCAACTTTTCAACCGGAAGAATACATTGGGGAATTGGCTGACGGAATTAGAACCTGTGGTGTCGCTCAGAAGAGAGGTGATGCGGAGGTATGGCTGCTGAATACAGAGGGGGGGGGGCAAAGTAAAGGTGATGATGACTCGGGTGCTGTACATCCCGACGTATACACAAAGCATTTTTTCTGTTAAGGCAGCAACGTCCAAGGGTGGCTTGATCAACTTTAAACAAGGAAGGGATCGACTCATCTATAAAAATGGCACCAGGTTTGACATAATTGAGTGTGATAGACTCTATTAATTAGACACATATGATGAAGAAAACGATGGTGAGACACATTATGATGCATCTCAGAGCTGTTATGATATTCAAGCATGGCATAAGATCCTTGGTCACTGTAATTTTGAAGATTGTGTCAAAATTAGAAAAGGTGGTAAAAGGGATGAAAATTAAAGGTAAAGCTGAGAGATCTAACATAGATTGTGAAACATGTATGCAAGGGAAATTTGTCCAGAGCAGAAACAGAGAACCAGATGCAAGAGCAAAAACTGTGCTTGAACTAGTCCATACTGATTCGGCTGGCCCTATTGAGCCAGTAGCAAAAGATGGATTTAAGTACACTTTAGCATTTACTGATGACTACCCAGGTGTAATATTTGTCTATTTTCTGAAAGCCAAGAGTGACACAGTCAAAGCGACTGAAACGTTCATTGCAGATTCAGCCCCTTACGGGAGAGTAAAGTGCATCAGATCAGATAATGACACTGAGTTCATGTCAAAAGGTTTTCAGTCACTACGGAGTAAAAATGTTACAAGACACGAAACATCTGCACCTTACTCACCCCATCAGAATGGGACAGCAGAGAGAAACTGGAGAACACTGTTTGAAATGGCAAGGTGTATGCTGATAGAGAGTGACTTGCCTAAAGAATTGTGGACATATGCAGTAATGACTGCTGCTTTTATTCGCAACAGATGCTATAACAGACGTATGGGACAGACCCCATTCTTCATGCTAACAAGAAAGAAGCCTGATCTTTCAAGAATGAGAGAATTTGGATCAGTGTGCTATGCATACAGACAAGATAAGAGGAAGTTAGACCCAAGATGTGATAAGGGGATCTTTGTTGGATATCATAAAAACAGCCCATCATACCTGGTCTATTATCCAGACACAGGAAGGGTCCTTAAACAAAGTTTAGTCAAGTTCATTACTAAGAATGTAGCTGAACACCAGATTCAGACAGACCCAGAAATGATGGATGAAGATTTTAGTACCAAAAGAAGTGTGCATGTTAAGTCAGAATCAAAAGCTGACAGTCAAATCACAAAAGAAGTACAAGTAAATCACTTTGAATCTACAATAGATGAAGGAGACACAAAAATAAGACAGGAAGAGGAAAGGCAGGATACACACTACTCCAAAAGAGAGAGAAAACCACCTGCATACTTGAAGGACTATTGAGTGTAAAGTTAAAAATGACGATTATGTGACAGTTAATGCTGATTATTGTTACCGACTAATATGCGACACACCACAGAGTTTTAAAGAGGCCATGACTTCATCTAACTCAGAGAAGTGGGTCAAAGCTATGAAGGAGGAACTTAAGTCTTTAAAGGAAAACTACACATTCACACTGCCAGAAGATAAAAATGCAGTGGGGGGTAGGTGGGATTTCACTGTAAAAGACAATGCAGATAATACTGAGACTTAGAAAGCCAGATATGTGGCTAAAGGCTACAGTCAAGTTGCTGGTATAGACTACAATGAAACAATTGCGCCACCTGCAAGTAGGACATCTGTACAAAGTCTAATGCAGATGGCAGCTCAGTATGATTTAGAGTTGCACCAGATGGATGTGCAAACAGCCTATTTACATGCTTCTATTGACTGTGAGGTGTATATGGAGCAACCTGAAGGCTTTGAAAAGGAATCAAATAATAATGAAAAATTGGTTTGTAAACTGAATAAGTCATTGTATGGATTGAAACAATCCAGACGCAACTGGAACAGAATGTTGCACGACTATCTTTGCAAAAATGGTTTTGCCCAAAACCCGGCAGACCACTGTGTGTACACTAGACAGGCTAAAAATGAGAAAAACGGTCGTAATTATATGGGTCGATGATCTCATTATTGCAGCTAGTGACAATGAATCACTGAACGATGTAAAAGAAATGCTCAAAGCTAAATTTAAGATGAAAGATCTGGGAAAGCCAAGACATTTTCTAGGAATTGACTTTACCCAGAACAATGGTGAAGTAAAGATGAACCAAAAGATGTACATCACAAAAATTCTTGAGAAATTTGGTATGTCTAATTGTAAAATAAGTAGTACCCCTTCTGAACAAAAAACAAAACTTTGAATGTGACAGTGAATCTACAGATCCAAGAAAATATTGTGAGCTTGTGGGTAGTTTGATATATGTTATGACATGTACAAGACCTGATCTTAGCTGGATTGTAAGTAAACTTTCACAGTATTTGTCACAGCCAAGTGAATCTCATTTAATAATAGCCAAACATGTGCTAAGGTACTTAAAAGGTACATTAGACAGAGAGTTGTGTTACAAGAAAAGTGAAGAGGAACTTCAGCTTGTAGCATACAGTGATGCAGATTGGGCAACAGATCAAAATGATAGACGTAGTACAACAGGTTATTGCTTTAGCCTTAACAAAGACGGGCCTATTATTTCATGGAAATCAAAGTAACAACAAATGGTGGCTTTATCTACATGTAAGGCAGAGTACATGGCATTGGCAGCAACAACACAGGGAAGTTTGTACTGTACCGTGTGCAATTGTTGAGTGAAATGGACTGAGAGTGCAAATGTGTGCCAGTAATAATATTTGAGGACAATCAGGGAGCAATCGCTTTATCAAAGAATCGTGAGTTGTCAGAGATGTAAACATGTTGACATTAAGTATCATTTTATAAGATCTGCACTTAATGATGATAAAATAAGTACTGAATATTGCCCAACAACAGACATGGTTGCAGATATTTTTACCAAACCTGCTACGAAATCGAAGATTGAAAGGTTCATATATTACGTATTTGGACTGTAAAAGAAAAAGCTATCCAAAATATGTTTTTAAAATGTGTTTGCATACAGCGTAAGAGCAAGTGGGGGTGTTGGCTTATAATAAAGGAGAGTGAATGAATGTATGTGTGCTCTTACACTGATGTTGTTGGTGTGGAGAGGTCATGTGATCATGGGCTTTGCAATAAAGAGTCGAAGTAAAGGTTACTCTCTACTTCCATTTTGACCAGATTGATTGACTTCACGTGTGTTTATTTTCGGGTCTATATTATATTTTGAAAGTTTCAAACATCGAACACCATATGGTCGACACCATATGAGTGATGTTTGAAATTTCGAAAATATAATAAAAAAATAAAAATAAAAAACTATACTTACCTAAACAGGCTGTGCCCCCCACACCCCCGCTACTTAAATATTCCTACTCCGAGATCGCACTGCATTGAAGTAAAGGAAACTATTCCCTACGGCGATTTTCGTGTTTCGCGGTAACGCTTCACCAATCGGTTCGCTTAATACGCGTTCGCCGTTTACAATTTTTGATCACACAATAGGGACCCTTTATTTTCCTCTGTAAAATGTATATTTAATCTGGCTTTCCTGCACTTACGATGATAGCGCCAACAGCCTTTTGGTTTCCCCATTCCTCCATTTTATACAGATTTTCATAAAATTTCCAAAATATCTCAAATACCTCTGTAGGATCTGTTATTTTTATTGTCATAGACCCTTTATTGGTGACAACCCTTTCTACTTTCTGTTTGCCAAATCATTGTGCTAAAAGTTGTTGTACTGTAGAGTTATTATCAGAAAGACTTACAACCTTTCCAAACTCGTGTATAGTTTCAAATACTCCATTTTCCCTTTAGTATTCTGCACTTGCTTTTTTTGTTGTACTGTGAGAGTCTACTTATTGTGCAGGATTCATTTTACCCCATTTGCTAGCTATCCCTTCTGAATAAGTTTTTATCTTCGTTAATAACTCTTATAGACCTAAACACTTTACAGTCATGGCTTAGGATTGAAATGGGCCTGTATGAAGCTAGGTCTGATGAGTCTTTACCCTCTTTAGGTATTACAGCCACCGTCTCTTTCTTCCAGGATGTTGGTGCTTCTCCTCCTCTTAAAATACTGTTAAACAAAACCTTCCATATCTTTATCAGTTTATCCCTCATAACTTCCAAAATTCCACAGGAATACCATCTATTCTGACTTTCCTGTTGATTGGTTGTACATCACTATTTTTATCTCATCTCCTCATATCCTATTAGTAATTGAGCCTCATCTACCTCTAATCTTGGCATATTTAATTCTTCCATAAACATTTCCATTTGTATCTTTTCTTAATCTCCATATTTCTGTGCTTTATAAAGACTTCATAAAATTTCTGAAATATTTCTAGTACCTCTACAGGATCTCTTGTTATCTACTCTGTTCTAGTCTCCGAAGGTTTGGCAACAACACTTTCACACAGTAATTGCACTAAAAGGTTTTGTGCTCTGGCATTGTTATCAAAAAAGTTGCTTGACAGTAATCTTTCTAAACTCATGCATATTACTGAGGTAATCCTTTATTTTCTGCTTGGCATTCTGCAATTGCTTCTGTCCATGTTCTGTGAGATTCCCCATATTCTGCAATACTTTAACATTTGTCAGTTCCTCTAAATAATTCTTGTTGCTTCTTAACCATATCTCTGTTTCTTTTATTTCCACCCTATTTTTAAACCCTGCTTTAATTTTATCCCACTCTCTAGCTGTATTATGAAAAGAAATTTCTGTCTTTTCTAATAACTCCCGAATAATTTCCACAACCCATTCCTTAAATTCTTGTTTTCAAAAGTTAGATGGAAAAGTCTCAAGTGTCTCATTTCTATTTCATTACCCTACATTTTTATTTTAGTTATTATTGGCATATGTTCTGAAATAGTTATTGGACCTAGCCCAGTTGTTGTATCTTTGGGAATAATATGTAAAATTTACTCTGAACTCGTACTTCTGAATTCACATCTTCCATGCCAGATATTTTCATAAAGTTATTCAAAAATCTACCCTCCTTTGTTATATTTTCCCTTCTGGGCCCCCTGACACATTTTCCCTGCTGCAAATCAAATTTCATTCCCCACCAATAAATAATATTCCCTGCTGAAAACTGATTATTTCTACCAGAATTTTCTTAAGCTGCATTATAGCAGTTTTAGGTGGAATATAAATACATGCTAGTGTAATCCTCCTGCCTTGCCAATGTCCCTTTAGTAAACCATATCTACCATTATTGTCTTTTTTGTCCTCTTCTATCACTATTAGAGCTCCTCTTATAATTAATATAAATACTCTTTTCCTTTGTCCCAGGTATCCCACTGAATAACCATCCTGACAACCTTTATCATGTTCACATGTTCAGTTCTTCCCAAATATGTTTCCTGTAGCATAACTATTTGCACTCTACATTTTTTAATAAAATTCACTACTCTTTCTTTTTTGTATATGTATATATATATATATATATATATATATATATATGTATATATATATATATATATATATATATGTATATATATATATATATATATATATATATATATATATATATATATATATATATATATATATATGAGACCATTAACATTCAAATATAATATTGAATTGGTCATTATATACTGAAAAGTTGTTTTTCCCACCTTTTGTTTGTAACATCTTTTTTGTTGAGTATCTAGTTCCAGCTTTTGTGTTACATGCACACACTAATGTTTTGCAATTTGGCATTTTATACAGTTGTTTCTTGTCATATCCATTTGAGCCTATGTCACATCTTATAAAACTTTTTGTTTTACTGAAAGCCCTCACACAAAAACAAACAAACAAAAAAAAAAAAAAACAAAAAAACAAGTACACCCCAAAACCTATTAACTTAATATTAACACACAAAAACTATGTACATCTTCAACTATTGAAGTTTTGCCTTCCTAATAAGAACAATTGTCCCAAACTGACAGCCTTGGGTTAAACTAAAAGGAAGGTTATCCATGCTATGATGCATGGTACAGCCTGTGTTTCTACTAAGTGCTGTCTGGTTTTGCCATATCTTTATTACTCTCCCAGAATGAGAAAACATCTGAAGGTTTTCAGAAAACATTATCTCCTAGCCATTGAAAGAAAGCCATTAAAAGAAAGAAGTATTATGTTTTTAATGCTCTTTATCAGATTGCCTCCATAGAGACTGAGAACCAGAAACAGAGTTTCTTCTACAAGTATTAATGTATTTATTTATTAAGCCTTAATCCAGTCATTCCCCTATGCAAGAATGAAAAAAAACACATTGTTTTTTTCTTGTATTATACTCTTTTGAGCAGACTTTTCTTCTTTGTTTTAACATTGCAGTGCCTACATTTTTTAAAACTGAACAAGAAGAAAGAGATAAGAAGGAAAAAACAGGGACACCTGTTTACTTTAGTATCCCTGTTACACATTAAAATAAATGAGAAAACTTTATAGCATGCAGATGTCATGCAGAATACAAATATTACTGTTAAGAGCAAAAGTTTGTTTTACTGATAGTTAACTCTTTCCTTCCTCTTCCCCTCTCCTAAGTGTTCCTCCAAACATTAAAGACATGAAGTGGGGGATATGCTTTAGAGTCCCCTACAAGTTTAACAAAGTCAAAAAAGTCCAATATTTCCAAGTTTTCTTGTTGTGTCATGTTTCACAAAATATAATTAATGCTTTATAATCCATTTATTTGTCAATTTTCCAAGTTGTTGAGTTTATTATTGTTTATCTCCATCTCCCAAATCCAGTCTCTGCTTCCTTTCCAATGTACTCCTAGTTCTTCTGGTCAACTATTGTGCTTTTTTCTGTCTCAAGCATTTTCCGTTGAAACACTGGAAAAGGTTCCACTGGCACAGTCTCCCTGTGGTCTTTATTACCAGAAGAACACAATACAGAATCTCCTTGTTTCACAGCTCACTTTTTATTGAACAAACATTTGTATTGCCTCCTTGGCATGTTGTGCATCAAAAAATGATTTTTCCCCTCCAGGAAAGATTATTTCGAGGATAGCTGGGTACAGCAGTTTGAATCTCATGCCTGCATCCCAGCATTATCTGATTAGTGGAATAAAATTACTCCTGTTCTTCCTGGTGTACATGAGTAATCATTTTCCACAAACACTGTACTGTCTCCCACTTTTAGCACTTTGTCCTGCAACAGTTTTGTCAGAATCAACTCCTTCTACTGGTAGGATTGCATCTTTAATATTAAAGGTCTAGGTTGCTTTCTTATACACACAATGTGCCCTTTCAATTAACAACTCCTTCAGTGGAATACCAGGCCAGTTGCTTATTTGTGCTTTAGTAAATTAATACAGTCTGTTCCTTCAAGTGTCTCTGGTACAGCAGAAAATATCAGGTTGTCCCTGTGTGCTCTGTCCTGTAATTCGATTATTTTTTGAAACATCTTTTCTTGAGCAGTGTCACATTCAGCAAGCCTTTTCTTCATACCTCTGATTTTTGCAGTTGTATCACCTCATTTGAATATGTGTTTAAAGCTTCTTCTATTTTTTTCCAGCCTTTTATTATTTGAGTAGATATACTCCACCAGTGTTTTGTTTATTTTAATCAGCTCTGAGTATATTTCACCTATTTGTCCTCTAGGTTACTGGAAGTCGTACTGCACCAAAGGTGGAGCTTGCACTGTTTCTTGCCGAACAGCTACAGAATTCTTTCCAGTCAGTGTTTTTCCCTCACCTTTTATGGTTGATTTTCTTTCAGGTTCTCTGAATTTCTGTTTTGCTGGCATCTAGCCAGTGCACTTACTGGCTAGTTACTGAAATTTACCCAGAAACTGAGTTCACTGTCTCTCTCTTCTGAGTTTCTGTTTTCACACTGGGAGAGCTGAAATTAAGCTATTACTCAATGTGCAGCCACCATGGAAGTCTCTGATAAGTTCTGTTTGAGCAGAGGAACCAGACAAGGGTGTTCCCTTTCCCCTTTGTTATTTATGTTATATTTAGAACCAGTGGCAAAGAAAATAAGGTACTCAGAAATTCAAGAATATAATAGGTAGGTTAATCAAAAAAGTTGTTTTTATTTTCAGATAATATTATTTTGTACCTGGTAAAAGAAAAGGAAATTTCAGTGTTGTGGAACATTCTGAGACCGATGTCCTTCATGGATGCATCTGCAGTCATAACAACTGGGTTGTCCTGTCGTCAGGCAGCCCTTCGGTCGGCCGGATTCCAAAGTCCGGTCCGCTTCGCTGATGTCGCTTCACCCGACGTCATCTCTGCTGGTCTTCGCATAAAGGCATCAGCCTCGCCATTTTACCCAGTCTTTCTTGCCGCGTGGCGCCGAAGCAGAAGCTGTTCGCAAGTGCCGGTCGGTCAGATCCAGAGATTACTACTACCGAATACTACTCAAGACTTCTAAAGCTAAGTACCCGTTGGGGACCCTTTCTTGCCTCAGCCGATGTCAGAAAAAGTCAATAACTGCTTAACTTGTGGGAAACAAATACCTCATAAAGATTTCCACTCTTACTGTTTGCCTTGTTTAGGCCCAGACCTCGACGTAGCAGCCTGTTCGGCCTGTGCTCATTCAACCGACGAACGCTTAGGGCGCCGGTCGGAGTTTGCTGAACAGTTTTCGCTCAGATTTTGCGTATTATGCCGCCGGATCCTCCGACTACCCAAATTGTTAAAAACGCGAAGAAAAAGACCGACACTGCAGTCCACGGTTTCGGCCGAAACCATGGTTAAGCAAATCATGAGTGTCTCGGTTTCATCCTCGAAACCGAGAAAACTGATCAAAGTACAGCTGAATCAATGACTACTACTGAGGTTCCTGCTACCTTACTTGAAGCGGCCTCAGAAATTTTTCCTACAACAGTGGTTACTAGTGACTTATCAGACACCATCCCTTTGGATGTCTCTACCCCAGCACGTGGTGCTGCTAGGCCTCCTGCAGCCATGTCTATTAAGGCCTTTGCCAGGGCTAAAGCAGCCAAATCTACTAAATCAGTGCCTGTTAAACCCCCCTCAACCAGGCCCTCTTCTAGTTCACAAATGCTTACTCTGGCAGAAGATTTAATATCTTTAATTAGGGGATCTCAATCTCACCCAGACAGGGCCTCCCAGCCCCCAGAAAAGAGACCTAGAGCAGAGCCCCCCGAGCCTGTGTCCTCTCATGATTCTGCGGATGACTCAGATATTTCAGACCAGCCAGAGGCTCCTTTCTCCAATTATGAAGACTCAGATGCTGAAGAATCCATTCCAGCTGTTTCTCCACCAGAAGAATTCTCCTTTGGGGAAACCTTACATGCCATGCGAGAACAATTCCAATGGCAGGAACAGGATTTCTCAGATTCCAGAAAAAGACTTAGGACTTTTCTGCACCTTCCACAACACAGGCCCTTAGCTATACCTCCTGTCCTCTCTGTTGTGGACGATGCATTTAATGATGTCTGCACTATACCAGATAGATTTTACAGGGTACCAGACACTCATCATCACCTATATAAGGCCCCACTTGCAGACCCCGAAACTATTTCCCAGGGGCCTAAGGCAGTAGCCTCGACCACAGCAAAAAACCCTATTCCTTCTGAAAGGGAAGCCAGGTCTTTAGACAGATGGGGCAAAAAAGTTTACACCTCAGCTACTCTCTCAGCTAGAGCTTTAAACTGTCAGTTTCACATGATACAATACCAAGAGTTTATGCCTGATCAGTTAACTAAAAAGCTATCCTCTGATGACTCTATAGATAAGAAATATGTATTAGAAATGGTAAATAACATCCAACAGGTTAGTAACCATTCCTTAAAATGTGGCTATGATGCACTGGAGGCGCTATTTAGATCAGCCATGACTGGCACAGTGATAAGAAGACATGCATGGCTGAAGGAAACAGGTCTTACGGATCATGTTAAAGCTAAGTTATTAGATGCTCCTATGGATAAGGCCAGTTTGTTTGGTACACCTGCCCAGCAGGTAATGAAGAAAATGGAAGAAAAGGCAAAATCTGTACAAACGGTTAAAGATTTCTTGCAGGTTCAGCCCCAAGGTTTAGCAGGAACTGGCCTGCCAAAAATTGGTCCTTTCCTGACTCCACTAGATCCCAAAGGGGCAGGAATAGACGTTCCAGAGGCAGAAATCAATCCAGAGGGGGAACCTACAGAGGACGACAGTGGCAAGGTAATAACAGAGGCACAGGCACAGCCGCTACCACTACAACAGCACAATCACAGTGACTTGATTCTAACTCCGCCTACCAGGGAACAAATAGCAGCACCATTAGGCGGAAAATTAACCTTATTTTCCAAGAACTGGCACTATATCACAAAAGACAAGTGGATTTTGCAAACCATAGACCAAGGATACCGGTTCCACTTCCACACTTTACCAGTCAAAAGAGGAATGCCAAACCTGCCTCCAAATCAAAAACAGAAGCTCTACAGCAGATAATGCAATTAACAAAAGATGAGAGCTGTGGAAAGAGTACCAAGAACAGAACAAGGCAAAGGATTCTACTCCAGACTATTCCTAGTTCCAAGAAAGGAAAAATTGGGAGACCGATTCTCACCTGTCCACCTTAAATACATACATCATTGTCCCAAAAGTCAAAATGCTGACCCTGGACCAACTTCTTCACATGGTGGGCAAGGAGTGTTGGCTGGTAACTCTAGATCTGAAGGAGGCATACCTGCACGTCCCCTATTCGACCAATTCTGCAGAAGATACCTCAGATTTCTTTGCAGGATCAGAGCACTATCAATTCTCAGCATTGTCCTTTGGCTTATCTACTGTTTCAGAGTATTCACAAAATGCCTGGCATCAGTAATCGCCCACTGCAGGCTACAGGGAATCCAAATTTACTCCATACCTGGACGACTGCCTGCTACAAGGGGACAAAAAAGCAAGCTGACAACAGATTTACAAAGGGTCATTTACTTGCTACAAGCACTGGGATACACAGTCAATTTACAAAAGTCAAGGCTGATACCATCCCAAACAAGGACATTCTTGGCTGAATTGGACACAGTAAAGCAAATGGCATTCCTAACTGCAGAAAAACAAAAGATCTCCCTCTTTACTTCTTGGCACTAACAAGACAGAACAAGCTAACAGCAAGAAAAGTTCTGCAGGCCTTGGGCTTCATGGCATCATGCATTATCTTGGTTCCACATGCCAGACTACGCTTAATATGAGAAAACTACAGTGGTACCTAAAGAATTTATGGTCACAACACAGGCACAGCCTAGAAGCAGAAATCCCACTAATCCCATGCCTAAAACAGGAGTTCTATAGGTGGTGTGGGCTCAAATACCCTGTCCTTTTTAAAAAAATTCGCATTTACAAAATAATTTAACCGCTTTTCACACCTTTCCCAGGCCCTCAGAAAAAAAAAAAAACCCCTAGGAAACCCCACCACCCTTTTTAATTTTCTAAAAAAGGAACCTTTAAAAGAAAGAACCTCGCATTTCAGGAAAAGTTTTTACGGGCTTTTACTACAAGGGGGGTTTCTAAATCGGGTTAACTAAACCCTTCCTAATCTTAAAGAAATGTATGGGGAAATTTAAATTTTATCCAAGGTGGTACCAAATTTTTTAAAAGGCAATCCCCCTTCCCCTTCTTAACCCAAAAAACAAGGGAAAGAAGCTGCATTTGGGAGAAAAGCACCCCCTTTGGGAAAAAAAGTCAGAAAAAGCCAGTTTTGTACCTTTAAAACAGGAAAAAGGGAAAAGAAAAAGAAATCTCCAAAGGTAAAATTCTCCAGTTACCCCCAGGTTAAAGAACTCCCTTTTCCAAAGGGCCCCCTCCACAGTTCAAAGGGAGGAACCAAGGAATTTTTAGGGGAGGGCCTCCGGAATTTTTCCCAAGTTATAAACCCACCAGCCCGGCATTTGCCACGCTTACTGAAGGGATCCTAACCCCACCAAATTTTTTTTCCCCCCCTAGGGAGGTACTTTTTTAGACTGCAATATCCAAAGGGACAAGTAATTTTGCCACCATAAAGTAGTTCCAATTTAACATTCAGTCAGGATTCCCCCCTCCCCCCCTCGGGACTCCGGGGTTTTTTTACCCCAAAGAGCGGGTGGGGGATTTCCAGGGAGGAAATTACTCAGTTTATTTTTTTTTTCCCAGGAAAATTGGAAAAAAAATTTGCCTTCCAAAAACTCATGGGGGGCAAAAAACCAAAAATGGCCCCCTTTTCCCGGGCCAGAGGTGCTGGTAATCAACCCCCGGGGAAAATTTTTGGAATCCCCCCCCCGGGTCCTGCCAGGACAACCCTTTTATCTCAGATGCCCTTGGAATCTATTTTAGGTATACAAAACTGTTTTTTTTAAAGTTTGGGAACAAAAAATAATAACAAAGGCAATCTGTAAGGCCCCACAAAAAATTGACACAGAATAAGGGAAAAAAAAATAAGATTTGGGATAAACCCCCTTTCAAAATTCAGGCGTTTTTTCAAGGACATTTGGTTTTTGACGGTACAGGGGCCCTTTTATTTAAAAAAAACTTTTTTACCTTATAAAACCCCCAAAAATAGAAAGTCGGAAGCCTTTTTTCACCCCTCATGAATATCTGTTTTTTTTTTCCCGGGCTCATTTTTAATTTAAAGTTAAGAAACCAGAAAGCTAAAGAAACCCAAATTTCTTTCCTAACGGATTTTTTTTGTTAAGCTGCCTTTTCGCTACCCTTCAATAAAACCCAAAAAAAAAATTTTTCAGCCTGAATGGGTCACTCCCGCAAATATAGTTTGGTTCAGGAAAAGAAAAAACTGAATACCCCAGAAGCCGGGGAAAAGCCATTCCAAAATTCGGGAAATCCCCCAAAAAAAAATTAGAAAGGGCCCCAGCACCAAAATCAGGTCATCCAAACAGGGGCTTTCCCCAACCATTTGCGAAATGAACCTTTTGACGGAAAATTGCTAACTAGTAAGCTAGGGGGGGGGGAATTTAAAGGGTTTTTCCCAAAACACGGTGCATTGAGCTAAAAGGGGATTTTTGGGCTTAAAATGGGGGGGGCAGTTAGTTATCTCCTCCATAACCAAAACCAAATTTTTTCAAAATCACCGAAAGGAGGGCCCTTACCGGGAAAAAGTTACAGGGGAAAACTCCTTGAACCAAAGTCCCAAAAAAGAACCAAGGATAATCCGAAATTTACTGGCAGCAACACAAAAAAATTTTGCAAGGAGAATCCTGAAAAAGGTGGTCACCCATGCTTTGATGTACGGGAAAACCCAAACAAAAAACAACCTAACCCCTTTAAAAAATGGAAATCCAGGCCCCACTACCAACCAAAGTTAAGAAAAACCCAAAACCCAAAAAGACTCACAAAGATTTTATCCAAAAAGGAAAGGTTTTAAATTTGGAGTCCAAAAAAGGGGAAAAATTTCCCCCTTAGATGAAACTTGAGTTTTTAATTAAACAGGAAAAAAAAACTCTCATTAATTGGAAAAGTTTTCAAGAAGTTGAGGTTTCACACAAAATTGGTTTTCCCCGTTCAGAAAAACAAAAAAAGGAAAACCATAAAAGGGCTTGAAAACGGCCTAAAATTTTATCTTTAAGACAAAGGACGGGAATTGGGGGATGCTTTCCTTTAAAATTCTGAAAAGGAAAAAACCCAAAATTTTCCCCCCCAAAAATTTCCATTTCACCAGTGGGGGAAAAAACCCTAACCAATTCTAAGGGGAATCAAAAGGTAACAGGCTAAATTTCTACCTTTAAAACCCACGAGAAAAATGTGTTACTGTGAAATAAAAGGGGTTAAAATCAAAAGACAATTTACCAGAAATGAGGTTTGAACCCCTTTAAAGGGGGATTTTTTCCCCACGGGGAACCTCCAAAAGGATTGAAAAAAAAATTCGGGGATTTTTTCAGGGCCATCAACAAAGTTATTAACAGTTACCTTTTAAAGCCTTAAAATTTTTTTCCAACAGGCCCCAAAAGTTATTTTGCTCTGAAAAAGGAAAAACTTTTTTTTTTAAATAAATTTTTGGAAAGGTTAGCTTCGAAATCAAAAAACCCATTTTTAATCCCCCCTCCAAAAGTGTTTGGGGAAAACAATGGTTTAGCAGATGCATCTTGGTGAATTTGCCAAATAATATTGTCGCCCCATAGATTTAAGTTTTTTTTTTGAATCAAGTTTTACCTTCAAAGTTAGTTTGGGTTTTTAAAAGATTTTGATAAAGGCAAGCTTTTTTGGGTCTTCTTTTTAAAAAAAAGGCCCTTTTTAAAAATAAGCTTCAGAGCCTGCATTTTAAAAGAAAAGGGGAAAAATCCCCTTCCCCCCAAACCACCCAAAAAAAGGGTGAAAGTGCAATAAGGCGCAAAATTGGAATGGAGGGCCCTTTTTTGACCTTTTAACAGGGAAATAGAAAGGTAAAAGATTTCAAAAGGCTACAAATTTTTTTGACCCAGCAATTGTACTTTTTTCAAAATTGTTTTTTTTGGTAAATATTAATGGTGTATGTTTTTGGGGTTTTTTCATAGCAATTCATGCAGTTTATATCATAGTTGTACATTTTGAGCATTTTTGATCTGTTGCTGACATCTAGTGGCCTTTTATTTATAACAGTTAGATTAACTTGTTTTACAGCATTATAGCAAGCCTCAGGAAGTGATGTAATTCAGTCAGGAAGCAGCTTTCTTTCATTTCTAGCCCTCATGAAGTGCAGTCATGATCTTCTTTTCCCAGGCCCTGGCATTCACATCTCCTTTTTAAAAGTATTAAAGTTAAGAAATCTCAGTAAAGCTACAAGAAACCCTGATTCTTTTGCTTAGTGGATTTTCTTAAAGTGTTAAGCTGTCCGTTTAGCTGTACTACACCTCGCACAGTGCTGTGAGAATGGAACAATAGATTAAAAAGGTGTCTGTTATGTTAGCTAAGGATACGTGGGAAAATACTTAACAAAAGATAATATAAAAACTGAGAAATTGGAAGCTTTATTTTATGGATATGGATAGAAGATGTAAGCAGTGGAAAGGTATTTAGTCCCTTTAGTCTTATACACAGGTAAGGCATATTTTTACCGACCAGAAGAGAAATTGTGGATATGAATTAATCAAGAGCTGAAGGATTTTATCTATGAGGGGAAGAGGGCAAAATTCAAGTGGGATACTTTGATCCTTCCAGTAGAGCAATATGGTTTAGAATTACCTGATTTAAATGGGGTATTTCAGAGCTAAACTGTTAAGGCTCCTGTACATAGCACAGGCATAAAGCTGTAATTCATAGTGGAAAGTGATGATGATGAAATGGGTGGGGGGGGGGTCTCAGGAAATAAGGAGAGACTGGGATTTTGGATGCAGATCCTTAAGGAGAATAACAATAACCATACAGAATATTATATTCGTAAATTAGCAGAAACTATTCTAAGAACTAAGCCAACATGGGAATGGAGAAAGGAGATTCTGCTGATAGGGATGACTGTAATTTTAGGTATGCAGATTAGGCAAGAGAGGGCTGGAATTTATTGGATAAAATTAACAAAGGAACCAAGGTATTGGGAGCAGATAATTAGAGAGAGGAAGGTAATGGAATGAGAAGAGGCCAAGAATTTGTTTGGACTGCAGGCTAGAGATTGCCATCCCTATCAAGGATTGATGTCAGAGTATAGGCAGAGAGAAAGAAATAGGGGGATCCTATGTGAAAGTCCAGCACTGGTAGAGTTTTTAGTAGAATCTAGAACAGAACCTGCAGTTCATAGGTTCATAGGTAGGTACTAGGCTATCTGCCCGAAGGCATTTATAAACCTAGCCAGAATGTGTTGGCTTTCACCACCCTCTTAGATTAGTTCCCTGTGCCTCTGTCCAGCAGAGCCACTGAAAGTGATCCCCAGGGTAAACATTCTGTTTCCCATCCACTCGCCAAGGTTTCTCTTGAAGAGTGTTAGTGAGGAGCTCTGCCTAATGTAGATTAGAATCTTGTTCCAAAGCATGGAAAGTCTCTGGGACAGGAATCTATCCCTCCAGCACGTCCTATTTATTGTTGTGGTGAGGTTTAGATCCCTAGAGCGTGTGGCTCAAGGGGATATGGTTTTCTTTAGGTGGAGCATGTCCATCATTTCTGGGTTGGACATGGCCTTGTATGTCAGGCAGAGATCACCTCTGAGTAGGCGGTATGCAACCGAGTACAGCTGGAGTATCTTCAGTCGAGCTGCATAGGGCATTTGTTTGAGGCCAGTGATCCTCTTGGTGAGGTACTTCTGTGGTCTTCCCAGCTGTTGCAGATGTCCTGTAAGGTACATCCCAAATGGGGCGTTGTACTCTACGATGGGTCTGATCAGTGATGAGTAGAGGGGCACAATGAATTCTTTTGATCTGGATGCGAACCCTTTTGTGATTAGGTGGTCCACATAGAAGGATTTTCTAACCACTTTGGCAATGTGATTATCAAAGGAGAGATTACTGTCTACTTGGCTCCCCAGATCCCTTATTACGTCTTCTGTATTTAGGGGACTACCACCTATGTAGTAGTTTGTGGGTACTTTGTTTTTTTCCAAAGGGGATGACTATGCACTTTTTGGCATTTAGCTTGAGGCCATGATTTTGACACCAGGTATCCATCTCAGTGAAACCCGTTTGGAGGATGTCTGTGTCAGTCGGAGAGTCAATTATAGCCCCTAGTTTTCAATCGTCTGCGAACTTGGTCATCCATAGTCCTCCTGTGCTTGCCTGTACCTCTGAGAAGTATATGCCGAACAGGAGGGGTCCTAGGACTGAGCCCTGGGGAACATCACTTGTAACCGGTTTAGAGTTGGACCTAGCTCCTGCAACTCTCACCATGTGGGTTCTGTCCGTGAGCCAGTTGGCAACCCATGTTGTGATGTAGGAGTTTATGTTCAGGATGGTGAGCTTGTCTATAATACCAGAATGGGGAATGGTGTTGAAGGCCTTTGCGAGGTCTAGGTAGGCTGTGTGTACCACCTTTCCCTCATCTATAGCCTTGGTATTTGTCTCAAAGAAGTCCACCAGGTTTAGGAAGAATAATTAGTAGAACATATAAAATATTGCATGATAACTATAAGAATCAATCAGAGGAGCTTAGAAAGGATTGGGAAGAAAGACTGGGTAAGCAATTTAGTAAAAAAAACTATGGGGGGATATATGTATGTCTCCCAAATATGCAACAAAGTTTATAAGATTTAGGATCTTTGCTTGGAAGTGTTTACGTAGCTATTTTTATACCCCTACTTGATTTCAAATAATTTTTTTGGGTCTATATTATATATTCAAAGCTTCAAAATTTCGAACCTCATGGTCGACAACGTATGAGCGAAACTTGAATCTTCGAATATATAATAAAAACATTAAAAAAAAAAAGAAAACTTACCTTAATGCACTGAGCAGGAGTGCAAGCCCCCCTGCATCCCCCACACCCCCTACTTAAATATACCAACTCCGAGACCGCACTTCAGTGCAGAAAAGGGAAATATTCCCATTCTGCGTGTACAGAGCTGTTGCTTTTCACCTTCAAACTTTTCAAAGTTCGATTATATGGAGACGACCATATGACATTCGAACTTTGAAATGTTCGATAGTTTAATATGGACCCTAATTTTTCCTGGTAGTCAACAAATGTTGGAAGTATGATGGGGAAGAAAGGTAACTGGGAACATATTTTCTGGGAATGCAATGAATTGGCAGACTTTAAAGATTCCCTGCAGACTGATCTGTTAGAGATACTGGGTGAGCAAATTGGTGTAACTAAGGAAAAGATTTTTTTGAGCTATGATACAGAATTGGAATTGCCAAGACATAGTAAGGTGTTGCCGAGTCTAATTATGGTGGCTGCTAAAAACGTAGAAGTATTGAATATAGTAACAGAAAAAAGAACTGGAATTCATATCTTTAGAAAAGGGGAGGAGCAAATTACAAAAAAAAATGGGAATTGTGGGAACAATACATGCAGAAGAGGAATGAGATTTAAAAGAAGGCAGGACTTAAATGAGCTATGTAATGTTTGACAATGATTGGATACATTATAAATTATGTATAATGTTTGCAACTACAGTTATGTCAATATGGGTTGTGATGTATAATGTTTGCAACTAAAATTATGTCAATATGGTTTGTTTTCTTTATATAAATGTATGGTTGCCTGTGTCATACATGATAATTTAATAAAGATGTTTCTTGTTAAAAAACAGAACTTATCAGAGAGAAATCCCCCACTTTAATTTTTACCTCTGATCCCCTCATATGTTCTCCTGTTGTTCTTCTTTTGGCTTTTCCCAGTTAGGGGTCGCCACAGCGGTCCGCTAATGATTGGCAGTAGATTTTCACAGTGCCAGCTCGGCACCCAACCTTCAACGAAGGCACGCCCATTTATGCATGTCTTTTGAACACCACTCGACCACAGGGAGGACATACAGACTCCACACAGAAGGCGCTGCCGAGAATCGAACAGGAGAACCTCTTGCTGTGAGGCGACAACGCTACCGCTGCACCACTTCAGCCAGACCTCATATATCAGCCTTATTCATTTATCAGGGGATTGCAAATGCTTCCTTTGCCCTAGTAATAAAATCCCATCCTACTATGTTGACTGGTTTCTCTGCATCAAGGCCAACTAAAACAGTGTTATGTTCTTACATTTTGTTTCCTTCTGGATCATCATTGCTGTATTAATGCTGTCAAATGGATTCATAGGTTCATAGGAGATTACTAGGCTAAATGTTTAAGAGTCCTTACAAGCTTATCCAGTATATCCCAATTTTACCCAATGTATGGCCCCTATGGGCAAGACAATGGCATGTATTTGTGCCTATGCCTTTAGTGTGTTACAGATTGCACCTGTCCATAAAGAACATAGTCATTACCTGAGGTGTGCATTTGTGAGCCTCCATCCTTTGGCCCAAACTGTGTTTGAAGAGGGCCAGGAAAGGGCTCTACTTAAGGTTAATTGGTAGTCTGTTGCAAAGACGTGGCAATCACTGAGACACATCTGTCTGTCCAGCATGTTTTGTGAGTTGCTGACTAAATTTAGATCCCAAGATTGGGTGACTCTCATGCTGTTTGACTTGCAGATGTATTTCTGAGTGCCTTGTAGGTCAGGGAGGTTGCCCCTTAATAGTTGGTAGGAAACAGAGTAAATGTATAGAGCTTTTAGTCTCTCTGCATAGGACATGTTGTTTACACCCTGTATTTTCTTTGCGAGGAGCCTCTGCGATCACTCCAGCTGCAGTAAGTGCCTAGTCAAGCCAAATGGCACATTGTACTCAATTATTGGTCTAATGTGGACTGAATACAGCGGGAATAAAATTTCCTTGAATCTGGATGCCATACCATTACTTATAAGTTGTGCTACATAGGTATGATAATGTATTTCTTCACATTTAGTTTTAGGCCATGGTTCTGGCATCAATCATTTGTCTGATGTAGATCCTCCTGAAGGATATCTACATTGTTGGGGGATGCAGTGTTTGCCCCCAGCTTCACTTTCATTTTATTCCAATCCCTAGGTATATTTTCTAAAGAAATTTCTACCTTCCCTAATAACTCCTGAATGATTTTCACTTCCCATTTCTTAAATTCCTCGGTGTTTTACAGCTAGGAAAGTGCCAATGTCTCATTTTTATTTCATTACCCTGCATTTTTCTTTTAGTTATTATTGGTTCAAGATCTGAAATAGTTATTGGATGTGTATCAAAACTTTCAATTAAAAGCACATGTTCCTGTGAAATATCATTTTTGTCTAGCATAGCCCAGTTTTTGTACCTTGTGGAATATGTAAATTCTCTTCGAGCTCCTACTATTGAATTCACATCTTCCATACCAAATATTTTCATAAAAATTTGCCCTCTTTTGTTATATTTTCCCTTGTAGGCCCCCTGGTACTTCCTCACTGTTGCAAATCAAATTTCAGTTCCTACTTATAAGTAATATTCCCTGCTGAAAGCATTGTCCTCACTAATGTAAGTCCTTCTGTCATTGGGAAATTAGTCCTGATATTAGAATAGTGTTAATACTAATAATTTGTACTTAAAACAAAAAGTTGTATCTCTGGATGTGTCTGTCTTGCACAACTTTTTTAATGTCTTTTTTGTGTAACGTCTACTTTGAGCAAAGTCCCCCAAACGTCATGCGTTGACACTCCGTATTTACATTATTAATGAAAATGTAGAAAATATTTCATAATTGATATTACCTTTGTCAAACACCTTTTCAATTACTTAAGACCTGCACACCCCTGCAGACATGGTTTCAGTGTGAACACGTGTAAAACTGTGGCAGCTTTATGTATTCTGGGGTCTGTCTGATACAGAAGCATTCTCCAGGACTGTGCTGAAACTGATGGGTGTGACCACTCTTCAGCTTTCTCGCCGTCTTACATATTGGTAAACATACAGGATAGTTTCACATTAAAAGGACTCAAAACTGTGGATGGACAAGTTACTAACTATTTGCTAATACTGAGACTAATAGCTTATGAATGGGATTTGCATGTACACACACACACACACACACACACACACACACACACACACACACACACACACACACACACACACACACACAGGATAGTAGTAAAATGACACAAAAGTGAGATGGGTAACATGTATACATACTGTGCTACACAGCTTTGTTTGTTTTTCTTCTTGCAGTTATGATTATTAGCAGTAATTGTATATTTATAGCAATACCTCAAGAACAGGAATCCTTGGCATTAGCAAGCAAGACTGCATGTGGAGGCTGGCATGGTTTGGTATATATGTACAGTAAAACCATTCAAAATGTTTCTTTTCAGAAGTAGCCATTTTTGCATATAGTTGCTGTATCCACTGCGATGTCACTTCTCTTCCTCTGCTTGAAAGTGGAACCCTTTTAGTGTGCTTTTGTCATTTCTTGGTACTCTAACAAGATCAGTTGTGATCTCCTTGGCTCTCTGAGAAGACACCTGTAAAGTTTCTTTTGTTTGTTCCATGTGAAGTGATGCTGTCCCTTCCTAAGAAGGACATTTCCCATTACTTGCCACCCCTTTCCATGATGGCTTGTGGGGGAAAGACCATGGATGTGGTTGTGGTTGAAAAGGGTAAGGTGACTTCTTTGTTTAATACGAAGGGGGAACCTGTTACAAAGGAGAATCCTTTGAGTGATATATTTATAATGCCAGCTGGTTTCAGTTTTATTTTATGTTACAGTGAAGGTTAAAGTCTTTAGTACAGGTGTTCATGGTATTTCTGGTTGTGTGAATTTGCAGAGGATCGCTCAGGTCAGTGTTATTTGAGGCCTTGTGGATAGGCAGAGGTGCAGGGCGGCCACAGTGGTGCAATGGTTAGCATTGCCGCCTCACAGCAAGAGGTTCTCCGGTTCGATCCTCGGCTGGGGTACCTTCTGTGGACGGCTTGCCTCACTGGAATGACGGCTTGTCACCCTGGGCTTCGGATATTGGCAAAGGCTCTTGCCACCCCATAGTGCCTTTTTTTGCAGATACTTGCACCCCCATGTGTGCCTTGGCGGGCTCAAATGATAAACCTACCGCCCTAGAAAACAAAAATGGAGAAAAACTAAAGGTAATACTGCTCAATGCCAGAAGTCTAAACCTCAAGATGCACGCCCTCGAAGCCCTCCTCAGTATGGAGAACATCGATGTTTGTGCTGTGACTGAAACCTGGTTCAAGGCTCCTGAGAGCACCCCAGCACTATCAGGTTATACCTCATATCATGCGTTCCGGCCCCAAAATCCGGACCCGAACTACAAAAGGAGGGGAGTATCCATATTCATAAAGGATACCCACACCTCCAGGTTAGTGGCATACGAAGCATCGGAGGCCATCCAGGTGCAATTAACCATAGGTAAAACTGCCCTACAGTTTGTAACATGCTACAGACCACCTTCTCAAACTCAGGAAACCCACACAGCCTTCCTGAAGACACTGGAGAGTATAAATGTCTCTCCAAACACCATCATATTGGGTGACTTCAACTACCCAAACATAGACTGGGAACATTACTCAAGCCCCAACACCCTAGCCCAAAGGTTCCTTGAGTTCATAAACTCAAATGCTATGGAACAACTAGTCACCATTCCCACAAGAGGAGAAAATATACTAGACCTGATCATCACAAACATGGGGACAAAATGCTCCACACGAAGTATATCCCTCATTGGTGAGATCAGACCATAAATTAATCTCACTGGAGATCCACATCCCGCCCCCACCCCAGCAAAAAGACCACAGTGAAGAACTTCAAAGCAAACTTCACACTTCTTAAGACCGAGTGGTATCCTTCAAGGCACCGAGCCAGTGGAAACCACAACCCACGCTGCTGAAACCCTTACAAATGCCTTCTCTGAGCACCTCCAGGAATGTATGGATCAAGCAATCCCTAATAAAATCAAGACCTTTTCCACCAAAGGCAGGCGCCCGGTCTGGTGGACTCCAGCCATAAACAAACTCTACAACAAGAGGAGAAAGCTACTACATGACAGAGCAAAATCCCTAAATGGGAAGGCATCTCTGATCAATACTAGCAAAAACTACGATCACTCATAAAATCATCCAAGGCCAACTTTGAGAGAAAAATCGCTAATGACACAAAAGACAATCATAAAGCCTTCTTTAGCTATATTTAGAAACCTGGGTGGAAACTCCCAGATATGCTCAGAATTAGTCAAAATGATAAAAAATCACTGAACCCACAGACATTGCCAACATACTGGCAGACAGGTTCAGTGCAAATTTCTCCCCTCCCCCCCAAAAGGAGAAATATCTATCCCACCAGAGTCTAGCCTCCCAAACATCTCAGATGCCCAGGTGAGAGCTGCTCTCTCTAAAGCAAAAAGCACAGCATCAATGGGACCGGACGGTGTCCCCGGCTGTGTGCTACACAAACTCAATGAGGAACTAAACCCACACATAAGGCTGCTGTTTAATCTTAGCCTTACTACAGGATACGTACCCAAAGAATGGCATAGGGCAACTGTGGTCCCACTCCGGACCCTGGAAATTACCGCCCCATAAGCTTGACGAGCCTTGTCTGCAAAGCTATGGAGAGGATCATAATGGAACTCATAAATAAAGACATTGGGGACCTACAGACACTGGATCCTACCCAATCTGGCTTTGTCAAGGGCAGATCCTGCCTCTTGAACTTGGTCGACTTTTTCGAAACAGTCACTAAGGCCATTACACAGCCTACCTTGACCTAGCAAAAGCATTCGACACAATACCCCACTCGGGCATCATAGAAAAGCTCACCAGCTTAGATGTAAACCCATATGTCACAAGATGGGTTGCAAACTGGCTCAAGGACAGAACACACAGGGTTAGAGTTGCTGGTGCCATGTCAGACTCTAAGCCGGTCACGAGCGGTGTCCCACAGGGCTCAGTCCTGGGCCCCCTCTTGTTCGGCATTTATTTTTCTGAAGTGCAGGCAAACATAGGGAGATTGTGGCTGACAAAATTTGCAGATGACTGCAAACTGGGCACCATAATTGACACTCCATCAGACACAGACATCCTCCAGAAAGGTCTCATAGAAATGGATAACTGGTGCCAGAGCCATGGCCTTAAGCTAAATGCCAAAAAATGTATAGTCATACCCTTTGGGAAAAACATGGTAACCCCTAATTACCACATAGGTGGTAATCCATTAAACACGGAAGAAGTTATCAGGGACCCAAGTTGACAGTAACCTCTCTTTTGACACTCACATTGCCAAAGTGGTTAGGAAGACCTTCTACATTGCCCACCTGATCATGAAGGGATTCACATCCAGATCAGGAGAGGTCATTGTACCCCTGTACTCTTCACTTATCAGACCAATGATTGAGTACAATGCCCCATTCGGAATCTACCTTACCCGACACCTGCAGCAGTTGGAAAGACCCCAAAAGTTCCTCAATAAAAGGATAAGGGCTCAAACATATGTCATCGATGCCGACTGAAGAAACTCCAGCTCTATTCAGTCGCATACCGTCTGCTCAGAGGTGATCTGTGCCTGACATACAAGGCCATGTCCAACCCGAATTAATGGACATGCTCCACCTCAAAAAATCCAAATCCACCAGAGCCACGAGAGCAAGAGACTTAAACCTCAACACAGATATAAATAGGGCGTGCTGGAGGGACAGATTCATCACCCAGAGACTCCTACACTATGGAACAGAATCCCAGTCCATGTGAGGCATTGCCCCTCACTGACTCTGTTCAAGAGAAATCTTGACGAGTGGATGAGAGATCGTAGGTTTACCCCGGGAATCATCTCTGTATCACTGCTGGACAGAGGCACAGCAAACTAATGGGTATAGTATTCTCATCCTAAGGGGTGGTGAAAGCCACACACACTCTGGCTAGGCTTATAAATGCCCTAGGGCAGATAGCCTAGTATGAACCTATGAACCTATGAACCTATGAGTCTGCATGTCCTCCTTGTGGTTGTGTGGGTTTCCTCCGGGTGCTCCGGTTTCCTCTTGCATCCCAAAGACATGCTGTAGGTGGAATGGACACTCTAAATTAGGGTGTGTGTGAGTGCTGGGTATGTGTGTGCCTTCTGTGGCTGGGGGGTTGGGCGTGGCAACTGCAAATGCCAATGCACTGCCAGGCACACATCTGATCTGGAGCCGCGACCCCTAACAGGAAAAGCCAAAAAAGAAGAAAAGAAGAAGAGGGTGGAGGGCAGGGGTGTAGGGGCACCCCAGAAGAAGTCTGTATGACAAAGACAAAAGGTATAGAACTCTATGGTATTCTGTCTACCTAATGGACCTCAAGGCCTTGATTTTCTTTGTGATGAAATGTTGGTATTTTACAAGTTTAATAATATATCTGGATAGGTACATGTCAAAGGGAGCATTGTATTTAATTATTGGCCTAATAAGAGAGGAACATCAAAGTATGGTATCATCCTTGGAGCTAAAGAAAATATTCGTAGTAGATCAGCTGGATGAAATCAAAGGATTTTCTAATAAATATGGATTCATGGTGATCAAAGGAAACCCATTGTCAACAAATGTGGCCAAGTCCACGATAACTGAATAACTTTGAGGGGGATGTCATTAGTGTTTTAGGAGTAAGGGTGCTTCTATTTGCCAAAGAGTACAGGAGTAAGGGTGCTTCTATTTGCCAAAGAGTACAATACTCATTTTTTGATATTTATCTTGAGACTTTGGTCCTTGCACCATGTGTGTTTGTATTTGAGTGGGTGGGTTTGTGTGTGTGTGTGTGTGTGTGTGTGTGTGTGTGTGTGTGTGTGTGTGTGTGTGTGTGTGTGTGTGTGTGTGTGTGTGTGTGTGTGCTAGTCTTCCTTGTAGAATCTGGGAGTCCCCCGAGCAGCAGTTGATGATGGCTTCAAGTTTACAGTCATTGACAGTCTTAGTCTGCCAAAGATCTTTTACATCCAAAAATAAATACCAAACAGGAATGGTCCTAATAATGTGTTTTCTAGGAGAGAATCCTCTAGTCTTAATTTACATTTAGACTTTAGACTTTACATTTAGTTAAGTTTATTTATTATGTTTGTGTGAGGTATGTTGTTAAAAGCATTTTTTATGTTGATGTAAGCTGTGTGCACTGACTTGTCCTTATTCAAGGCTTCAATTGACTGGTGGTAGGATCTACTTTCTTTTAACATACTGTTAACTCTTTCTATGAAGTTTATTCAAGATAGATTCTTTGAAAGCTTGTTTTATAACACAATCTTCATGATTTTGCTCTTCGCGACTGCCAGCTTTGTTAGCTTGTAATTCGTTGTACCTTCCTCGATCCCTTGTTGTATAGTGAGACCGGTGTAGCAGTTTTTCCAGATAATTGCTAAGAATGTAATGAGCATTTGCACCAAAGATATGACTAGTATTTATTGTGGCTTTGTGCTCCTTGATGGATGCTGTCAGGTCATTCTTCTGAGGGCCCCCCAGCCTATTTATAATTTCTTCTTACCTCACCCATTGTATGTTATCCATCCTTCCCACTCTAATGTTTTTGAGTAGTACTGCTGTGTCATTTTGCTTTGTCCTTAGCATCTGTATTTCATCTTACAGTATTCTAGTGTCAAGCTTCCAATTTCACCTCTTATTGATCTAAAATAGATGTCTCACTAATCACCGTCTTAAAGCCTCAGTCAGACTGTGTTTTCCCATCTTATTTACCTCCCCAGTGATGCTAATGCACCATTTGTAGCCTTTCCATACATGACACTTTCCATTTCCCCTCCTTCCTATCCTTTGATTTTAGCCATCTTACTTTTTACTGCCATCAGAGATATTATAGAACTGCTCAGGGAACTGTGTGGAGATTTCTCCATTCCCCGTCTTTTCTTACTTTTCCTGTGGCTTTCATCACATATATTAAGACTTTGTGTTGCTGCTGATTTTTTTCTTTTTTAGATTTACTTACTTTTACCATTTCACCAGCTTGCCCCCCCGGTTTGGTGATTGTATATACCCGAACTACTTCCCATTGTTAGTCATTCATCTCCGTCTCTTCACACTTGCACATATCAATGCCATCATATGGCCAGTGTTTCCCAGAGGATCACATAATGCACTGCTTTTGACTGTCTTCTTGTTGATCAGAAGTAAATACAATCAAAAATATCTCAGTTTTGTTATTCTTTTTACAATGAGCATTAATTGTTTGGGCATAAATGTGAATAACTGTTGTTTGTCCGCATGTCCTCAATGTAAATTGAGCATTGCTCATGGGAATGAGTCCAGCTCAGACTCTTGAAAGTTAGGGAGAAATTGCTGCCACTGTATAGAAATTAGAGAAACTAAAGTCAGTTATGTTTGTGACCTGCAACCAACATTTTACTCTACTGACACTACAGTTCCTGCAAGGGCATAAATGTAAATGAAAAAAAAGTCATCACTCATGATAACGTACCCAAGTATGAGTGTCTCAAATAAACTGTATCAGACATGCATACTCCACCTGTTTGCCTATACACACATCACTCAGAAAAGTGATAAGAAGCAGGTGTTCAGAGTTGGCATAATACTTAAAGGGACAATCCCAGTGTTTCTTTGTTTACATTCTGCAATGTTTACCTTGAGCAGTGTGTAATTCTGAGCATGCTCGAGACTTGTCTATGTAGGATAGGGGGAGGGTTATCTACAGGAAGTTTCAGCCTTTTAATCACAGTGCTTTTTTTTTCCTGACCTACTCACAACACCTTTTAGGTTGAGCCATTCATTATTTTAGCTTGTGGCTTGTTATTTTCAAAGAAAGTTACCTTCTAAGTGTTTTAATGACCTGACTTCTAGTTTCTGTGGAAAGGATTAGTAAACATAGTTATTCAGTCTTTTTTGAGATGTTAATTAGCTTAGCCAGTGGCTTTTGTCTTCATCAAATAATAGATTGTATTACCTGCTGCTACTTCTGTAGAAAGCATGTGTGATTTAACTCACAAGCATTAGTACATGGAGTTCTGTATTTCTTGCATTTCATGTTATTTGATGCCTACTGTGGAATCCACACTGAATGCATCTTGTAGTACAGGCATTGCATCTTGCTAAATTCCATTGTCAGTTTTGTTTACTCTATGTATTTTAACAACCTGTGCAGTTTTTCCAATTCAAAATTAGAATTAAAGCATTTTATGATGTGCCTGGTAGTACTGTTCTCCAAAGGAGTATTATATAATTTTTTTCTGTTGTTTCACTTGACCTATTATTTATTTTTGTGCTGAGTTCTGCATTTCCAAGTATAGCTGCAGCCTGTTGTTTCATTAGTTTAGTTATTAGTCTTACAGGCTGCAATCCAAATGTCTGTACTGGCAGAGATTATACAGCCAAATGACAGCACTGCCACTTTATTTGAGCTGTATCATGTACCTCTCTTTCTTATCACTGCAGTAAAATAATGAAAGCTAACTGTAATATTTTCCTCAGTACATGCTCTTGACTGACTCATCTACTTGCTTTTCAACAGTTTCACTGAGCTTCCCATGAGTGATGCTTTCATACCTTGCACTGCATATCTACGGTTCGTTTCTGATGCTACTCAGTGCAGCTTTATCACCACTCTGTTATGCATCACTGGCTTTTATTTCGTCCTGACCAAAATTCACTGTTTCTTGACTACCTTAACAGTTATATCCCTTAATTTCTAAGTCCCTTATTTTCTTTGCCAGTGGGTCTAGATATAATGCGAATAGCAAAGGGGAGAGAAGACACCCCTGCCTGGATCCTCTGATCAAGCAGTTGATTATCAGAGAGGACCCCCAGCGACTTTAGTTTTCATCTCCAATCCTTCATATATCCTCCTAAGCATAAGTTCATGGGATGATGCTAGGCTATTGGCCCAGAGGCCCTTATAAGCCTACCCAAGAATTTCACCGATGTTCCCACAAAGTCAGCACCTGTTATCCCTGTCCAGTAAGGACATAGGTGGGATCCCAGGGGTATATTTTCTGTTTCTCATTCAGTCATCCGGGTTCCCCTTAAAAAGGGCTGATGAGGTACTCTGCTTGACATGGACAGGAAGTCTATTCCACAGATGGAGTGGTTGGAACACAAATCTATCCTGCCAACAAGTTCTATTAATGTCACAGACCAGATTGAGACCTTGCATGTGGGTTGCATGAGTGGAGTTTGACTTACGGATATGCGGCAACTCCATCGAGTCTGAGACTGCCTTGTATGACAGACACAGGTCACCTCTCAGCAGTCTGTATGAGACTGAGTAGAGGGACAGGGCTTTTAGCCTATCTGTATAGGATAGGTGTTTGAGACCCTGGAATTTCCTGGTCAGGAACCTCTGTGGTCTCTCCAACTGCTGCATGTGCTTGGCAAGGTACATGCCAAAAGGGGTGTTGTACTCGATAATGGCTCTGATAAGGAAGGAGTACAGGGATGCTATGACCACCTTGTTCCTGGATGAAATACCCTTACTTATGAGGTGGGCCATGTAGAAAGCCTCCTGTACAATGGAGGCAACATGGTGGTCAAATGTCAGATTGCTATCAACCTGGGTACCGAAGTTCCTCATGACTAACTGCTTACTTAGTACATTGTTATTAATGTAATAATTAGTAGGGACACCATTTTCTTAAAAGGGGATAATGATGCATTTCTTGACATTCAGTTTGTGGCATTGCTTCTGGCACCAATCATTAGTCTAGTTAAGGCCCTCTTGGAGGATGTTCACATCACTAGGGGAATTTATGACCATGTCCAGCTTGCAGTCATCTGCAAACCTGGTCAGCCACAGACCACTGGTTTTGGCTTGCACCTCAGAAAAGTATATCCCAAACAGTAGAGGCCCCAAGGATTGGTCTTGGGGCCTCTACTATTTGGCTTGCACCTCGGAAAAGTATATCCCAAACAGTAGAGACCCCAAGACAAATCCTTGGCATGCCACTTGTTATGGGTCTACTACTAGAGGTGGCTTCTCCTATTTTGACTGAGTGGGTTCTGTCAGTAAACCAGTTAGCTACCCATCTGGTAACATATGGGTTGATACCTAGATGGGAGAGTTTATCTATTATGCCCAAGTGGGGAATAGTGTCAAAGACTTTGGCTAGGTCAAGGTAGGTGGTGTGCACTGTCTTGCCTTCATCCATGGCTTTGGTGACTGTTTTGAAGAAAGTGACCAAGTTTAACAGGCATGATCTCCCTTTGACAAAACCAAACCATGTAGGATCATGTGTTTGGAGGTTGCCAATGTCCTTGTTTATAAGGTCCATGATAAAGCATTCCATGGCCATGCAGACCAGGCTAGTTAGGCTGATGGGCCTATAATTGCCTGGGTCAATGGACGCTCCACCTTTCTGCAGAGGGATGACAGTTGTCCTCCATTCTGCTGGGATGAAGCTGGTGCACAGGCTTTGGTTGAATAGGGTACCTAGTGGTGTTGAGAGCTCTTGCCTGAGTTCATGTAGGACAAAGCCAAGGAGGTTGTCAGGTCCCATGGAGACTGTATTTTTTGTCTTTGAGAGGGCATAAAAACCTGCTCCCTGGTGATGAGGGGAGGGGGACAGGTGCTGGGGATGTTCTGGTTTACTGATGAGGGGACAGGGTGGTCAAGTTTTCACTGAATTTGTCTGCCAGCAGGTTGGCTATATCTATGGCATTTGTGTATGTGGTATTCTTGACCACCAATTCAGAGCAGATTTGGAAGTTACCTTTCAGATTGTGGACATATGTGAAGAAGGCCTTGTGGTTGTCCTTAGTGGATGTGGCCAATTTGGACTCAAAGTTAGCCTTAGTGGATTTCACCAGTGACCTTATTTGCTTATTCAAAGGGGGGATTGCTTCCAACTTGGCATCTGCTCCTTCTTGGTCTTGGACAGCAATTATTTTCCTTTTAATATAGAGTCTGTTTATTGCTGCTGTCCACCAGACAGGTTTACTCTTCCTTGAGGAAGATGATTTGGTCTTGTCAGGTATTACTGAGTTCATGCAGCTATATAGGTGCTCATATAGTTTTTTGGTGTAGGTCTGGACATTAGTGCTTGATTCAACTGAAGAGATGGTGGCTGTGAAGCTGCTTATACCTACTCATAGGGAGGTAGTAGTCAGCTTTGGAAAAAGTTTTTTTGTTCGACCCTGACAGGGGGGGGGGGTCAGGAGAGATGGTGACTTCGAAAGTGATTACTTTGTGGACAGATCTTACCAAGGAGGCTGACACTGTAGGGATGCTACAGTGGCTACTCAAGTTGGTTAGCACCAGGTCCAGGACATTTTCACCTCTTGTGTGGGTATCGACCAGCTGATCAATGCATTGGCATTGACGAAGTCAAGGAATCTCTGGGCATTCGTGTTAGAGCTAGAACAGGTCTTCCACTCTATGGTTGGGTAGTTAAAGTCACCCAGGATCAGGGCAGAAGGTTGAATCTTGATGGACTCAAATAAGTCCAGATAGGCTGTGTAGGCCTCCTGAGTCATGGTTGGGGGTCTGCAGCTAGCTATGAATTGAATAGGTGTTTTGTCAATAGTTAACTGCACCTGGAGTGTCTCCTGTGTGTCATACTGTTTGACCAGCCTGGAGGTGTGTCTGTCTTTAATAAATATTGAAACTCCACCTCCTTTGGCTTTGCAGCCCTCTGTTTGGGGTCTGAAAGTATGGTAGGACAAGTAACCTGTTAAGGCTGGTGCGCTCTCCGCAGCTTTGAACCAGGTTTCAGTGACTGCATAAATGTCAGCATCTTCCGGGGTGAGGAATACTTGCAATGAGTTCAGTTTCATGTTAAGACTCCTAGTGTTTAGCAGTATGACCTCTGAATTTCATTTAGAAGATTTTTTCACGTTGGTAATTTTGTCCTCATGACTTTGCCTAAAAAAGGCACTATGGGGGAGGCAAGAGCCTTTGCCAGAAGTCTGAAGCCCAGGGGAGACAGATGAAGATCAGCCTTATAATTTTATCAGGGAATGAAAATGCTTCCATTGCTCAGCTCCTCACGTCACAGCCTACTCTGTCAAATGCTTTCTCTGCATTCAGGACAACAACAGTGGTATTTTCTTATATTCTGCTTCCCTCTGGATCATCAGTGTTCTGTTAATGTTAAAAGTTTGCCTCCCCACCACAAAATCGTACTGATCCTTATCTATGAATTTTCGGAATCACTTTTGCCATTCTTTTAGCCATTATAGACAAACACTTCATAATCATGGTTCAGTATTGAAATTGTCCTGTATAAACTGGATCTGATGGATCTTTGCCCTCTTTAGATACTACAGTTGCCACCGCTTTCTTCCAGGATGTTGTTCTTCTCCTTCTCTTAAAATACTTTTAAACAAAATCTTCCAGATCTTTATCAGTTTTTTCCCTTCTAGCTTCCAAACTTCCACAGGAATACCATCCATTCCTGGGGACTCTCCTCTACATTGGTTATACATCACCACTGATATCTCATCTCCTTTTAGTCTAACTGCTCACCTACTACTTACCTATGAATTGGAGAAGATGTCTGGATAATAAATCCAGTGTGAGACTAGGATAAAAATGTCCACCAGTACCTTAACGACCATAACTTACAGTTTACCTGAAGCTATTTATTTTCATTTGATTCTCGTCTGGGGTGCCTTCTGTGTGGAGTTTGCATGTTCTCCCTGTGTTTGCGTGGGTTTCCTCCGGGTACTCCGGTTTCCTCCCACATTCCAAAGACATGCATCTGGAGCATTTCTCCCCGGGCCTCCACTGAAAACAGGCTCTGTGGAACCTAGTCGGACTTTCCCGGTCAACAAATGATAAATAAATAAAATAAATAAATAAATAAATATATATGCCTCATAAAAGAGCTGGTATAAAACTCTACTCTTTCTGCATTGATAAACAACGGAACACCCTACCCCTAAATATCACAACCTTAGACTCCTTAGGGACCTTCAAACTCACTAAAAAAATCACCTTTGCAACACCCACATCTGTCTCTGTTGCTCTTCCAAAGACTAACATACTTCTTTTCCTATATCTTCATCCTAAGTATATTACTACCTCTCGTCCCATACCTTCTCATTTCTCTTACTACCTCCCACCATCCTTGGAGACAAACTACTCCCCTAACCCTCTACCTATTTTCTTTGCACCTTTCTCCCGTTACTGATGACCTATTGCTCACCTCTCATCTCCACCAGGCCCTACATCTCAAATTACATCTTTCCTATATTTTTCACATTCTCCTTACCTTACCTCTAAACATCTCTCGTACTCCTTACCTAGCCTCTACACATCTCTCTGCTGTAGCCTATCTAGTCTCTAAACATCTCTTGTACTCCTTACCTAGCCTCTACACATCTCTCTGCTGTAGCCTATCTAGTCTCTAAACATCTCTCGTACTCCTTACCTAGCCTCTACACATCTCTCTGCTGTAGCCTATCTAGTCTCTAAACATCTCTCGTACTCCTTACCTAGCCTCTACACATCTCTCTGCTGTAGCCTATCTAGTCTCTAAACATCTCTCGTACTCCTTACCTAGCCTCTGTACATCTCTCTCTGCTGTAGCCTACCTAGTCTCTAAACATCTCTCTCTTCTCTAGTCTACTATTCCTTACCTACCGTCTCTACATCTCATCTCTCTCTATTATTGTATCCTCTCTCCCTCCATCTCAGTCATCCTAAACAGAAAGCTATACCCCCTCACATTCTTTAAACATACAACTTTACCTACACAAATTCATCTATCTTCTTACTGTTACCTTTATCATGTATCCCTGACAGACCCTAAAACCAAATTAATACTATTTCATAGCTAAGCTATACCATGTCTATTTAACTTGCATAACAATACTTTGACACATTGTACATTTTCTCATTTTTGATTGTAATATGCTGTACCAAACTGTGTGCGTAATGTCTATTTATCTTATGTAATAATGCTTTTAGCTATTGTGTTTCTTCTCATTCTTTATAATATGTTAAACTAAACTGTATGTGTAATGTAAACTGTATATTGTCAAAAATTCTGTACTTTATGTGGAGCTTTTCTCCCTGGGCCTCCATTGAAACTGGGTTTCTGCCCCAGTAGGACTTTCCCGGGTAAAGAAATGTCAGTAAATAAATAAATAAATATATTTTCCTAAGACTCCCCCAAATCATGTTGCCTGTGGAAAAAAAAATTATACTGTAAGCCAACAGTGATGCTTTGTGTACGGAGAGGTGGTCAGACATGCCACACTGCCAACAACCATTTATTATTTCCTAAATTACCCACTTAATCTTATTGCAAAGGCATAGTAGATTTGGAGCTTATCCTCAACAGGGCTCTAATGAACTGACAGGCACATGGACACACAACAGAATAAAGAGCAAGTCAAGAAGTGTAATTTCACTGCACATTACATCACTGGATGTGGGAGGAAATGCAGTATCAGAATTCACAGGCAGATTGTACAGAATCAGATAAAGTTCCACCATTTAGAACTGAACTGGAGACATAAATAATGCAAGGTGGTAATGCTGATTACTTCATGCCTGTGCTATTTTAGATATAAATTAGCATGTAGCTAATATGAAGCTTCTGATTTTCCAAAATAAGCTAAGTAAGATAGTGTTTTCATTCATAATCCCCTGATACAGGTACAGCACAGTCAATAAGTGATATAAAGCAGGCTTTAGCACTGCAGTAATGCCAAATGAAACATTTAACAGTGATACATTTAGCAGTTTGTCCTTGCTTGTACAAGCACTTCACTTGCACCAAATGAAACATTTCCCCCACTGATCCCTTGAGTCATTTTTCCATGTCTCCATAAACAGTCAACTGTCATGAAGTCGAATACTCCACCCAATGATCCCAGGACAAGCACTTTTGCTAAGATCAAATGAACCACTTCTCCCAAATACACATTCAGTAGTTTGTCCGTGTAGGGCCAATCACTTCACAAAAATCAAATGAAATAATTACCACAGCAAACCATTTCACAGTTTGCCCATGCCTGCAAAAGCACTTTACTGACACCAAATGAAACATTTCCCCCAAAAATCCCCTCAGTAGTTTGCCTATTTCTGCACAAGAACTTTGCTGATACCAAGCAGAACATCTCCCCCAATGATCCCTTTGTGAAGGTTTTGTCATGTTTACATACATTTACACTACTAAATGAATGTTTGTCACTAGTTTTTAATAAGTTTCCCGCCAAAATGTTAAGAGAGACAATCTGAGATGTGGGCTGTCTCATGCACAGTGTCCATGAACTACTTCAAAAACTTCAACTCACAGAAGTCTCACAGAGAAACTGAAAGCAGTTAGTATAACCTTTGACATAGTTATCACACTGACACACCACAGATTCAGGAAAAATACTCTATTCATAAAATATGCCAGTTATAATTTGTCTAAATGATGTAGTTTCTTGTAGTAAGTAAATGTCTTATTTTAGAAGGCATAGAAAATGAAACATTTATTTAAATGTTTTTGAAAATTTACTTAACAGCAGCATAATAATCTGTGTTAAAAATTTGTGTTCCAAACATATACTTTACTATAACTCATTTAATTCATCTGATTGACAAGCATAAATAATCTTATAACTCTATTCTGAAAGAAATGTCATGTGATATATTTTAAAGCAGTAGGTTAGCATGATTGTAAAATCTGGTTACTAAAATGTGTTTGCTGTGCATTATTTTGTATAAAGCAGACAGATTTATTCTAGGGACAACAAGTAGGATAGTGCTCAACAAAGACACAACTCAGTGAGATCAGATATATATATATATATATATATATATATATATATGTGTGTGTGTATGTGTGTGTGTGTGTGTATGTATGTATGTGTATGTGTGTGTGTGAGTGTGATGGCTTTTTTTTTTTATATAATAATGCAAGTGTTTCTGAGAATCTGCATAACTATCCAATATGATTTATAATAATTTCTATTAATACAATATTTTACTCTATTGACAAAATGAATGTTTGTCACAAGTTTTAATAAGTTTCCCGCCAAAATGTTAAGGGAGACAATCTGGGATGTGGGCTGTCTCATGCACAGTGTCCATGAACTACTTCAAAAGCTTCAACTCACAGAATTCTCACAGAGAAACTGAAAGCAGTTAGTATAACCTCTGACCTAGTTATCATACTGACACACCACAGATTCAGGAAAAATACTCTATTCATAAAATATGTCAGTTATAATGAGTTTAAATGATGTCGTTTCTTGTAGTAAGTAAATGTCTTATTTTAGAAGGCATAGAAAATGAAACATTTATTTAAATGTTTTTGAAAATCTACTTAACAGCAGCATAATAATCTGTGTTAAAAACTTCTGTTCCAAACATATACTTTATTATAATTCATTTAATTCATCTGATTGACAAGCATAAACAATTTTATAATTCTATTCTGGAAGAAATGTCATGTGATATATTTTAAAGCAGTAGGTTAGCATGATTGTAAAATCTGGTTACTAAAATGTGTTTGCTGTGCATTATTTTCTATAAAGCAGACAGATTTATTCTAGGGACAGCAAGTAGGATAGTGCTCAACAAAGACACAACTCAGTGAGATCAGATATATATATATATGTGTGTGTGTGTGTGTGTGTGTGTGTGTGTGTGTGTGTGTGTGTGTGTGTGTGTGTGTGTGTGTGTGTGTGTGTGTATGTATGTGTGTGTGTGTCTGTGTGTATGTGTGTGATGGCTTTTTTTTTTTTTTAATAATGCAAGTGTTTCTGAGAATTTGCATAACTATGCAATATGATTTATAATAATTTTATGAATACAATATTTTACTTTATTGACAATAATGAGTTTAAGTAAATGCTCATATACAAACAATTCAAGATTTTTTTTTGGAAGCTGTTAATAGTATTCACATGACAGAAAATAGATGCATCTTAATATATGTAATGTCTGAATCATATTAGCCAAAGTTTTTGATTTAAATGAATGTTAGAACCTAATTTTCTCTCCTCTTGATTTCTAACATCAAGATTATTTGAATGCTATTTGAATACAAGTGTTAAATATTACATAGATCTATATAGTAGTATGAACAGTTTTTAAAAAAAAAAAAAAAAAAAAAGTTTATTTTAGTTTATATGATGCTGTTTTACCAAATGTGTAGTTTTGTCTTGATAGATAATTGAATTGAAAACTCTTAACCTCAGTTAAATATAACTAGTATTAAATTGATAAGGTGGTAGCTGAGGTACTGCTGCTTAGGGTAGGGGGTTAACTTGACTAGTAAATACTACTCTAAGTTGGAGTTTTCAACTCCAGGCTGGATGCAAGGTTTAATCCTTACACTATTTTCACTTGTTCATTGTTATATGTATATAGTTTTGACATCCATAATATATTTTGTACACTCATTGTCACTACAAACAAAATTGAATCCTATACAAAATCCCATAAGAGATTTAATAAATACAGCTATATTTAAAGGTACACCTAAAAGAGGAGATGTAACATTATTTATCTTGTTATTTGTTATTTCGATCATAAGATTCTTGAGTTTTAAAATGCCAAATGACATCTTTAAAAGGAATTCCTTTAAACATTAATGGATTGAATAATCCGTGTAAAAGGGCAAGCCTAATAAGATACATTAATTTACACAAGGCCAATCTAGTCTTCCTGCAAGAAACCCATCTCTTGAAAAAGATATTGATAAACTAGCCACTAATAAGTATACAGTATTGGTTAGTTCAGAGCACACTCAGAAAAAAGAGGAGTGGCTATTTTATGGAATAAAAGTATGCCCATTCCTAAAACCATTAAGTCTTATCAGGATGACAAAGGAATGTTTTGTATGGTTACAATACAAATTAATGGGAAGACTTACACTTTAATTAATGTATATTGGATACCTGGAATTGGTATTAATACAGTGAAACATCATATTGATAAGATCATATCATTCTCTATAGGGGATATTATTTTAGCTGGTGATTTTAATTGTATACTACATGAAAGTGATACTACCACTATAAGGAAAAGAAGAATTACATCTAATGCAAAACATTGAAATGATTTTGCTAATTCTTATCATTTGAATGATATTAATAATCAGATAGATTCAAAATCATTACCATACACCTTTTTCTAACAGATACAAAACTTATTCAAAATAGATAGGGTCTTTATTTCTAACCAGATGGTAACAGATTTAATTAATTCCAAAATCATTTCATGTCCTATATCTGATCATAACTCAATTGTTTTTGAATTAATGATAAAAAATACTCATAATGTTCAGATCAAAAGGATACCAGCATACTTAACTCAGCTAAAAGACTATAAAGAATATATACTTTCAGAAGTACAACATTTTCTAGACATAAATAATACTCCTGAAGTCTCCATTGTCTATGTTTGGGATGCCTTAAAATCATATCTATATGGACAAAGTATCAGATGGTATAATAATAAAAGGAAATCTTGGGATAAGGAATTGTTAGATATTCAAAGTAAATTAGACTCTTATAAACATAATAATAAAGAAAATATTATGGACAAGAAAGTTAATGAAGAAATAAACAAACTAAATGAGAAATACAAAGAAATTTTAACTCATAAAGTTAAAATAACTTTAGAAATATAAGTTTTGTCTTATTCAATAAGCCCCAAATACTTACATAGACTTAAAAATAAAACAAAAGATTGAATAAACAAAACCATATCAAATAAATCTTTTCTCTAAGGAAAAAGAAGAATGTTTCTAGTATACCAGAAATACTGGATGAATTTAGAAATCATTTTCACAAGATTAACCATAACAACATTAACATGGAACCTAAAGATAAAATAAAGGAGTTTATAACCACAAACATGAATAAAAGCTTAATAAACAACAGATTAAACTATTGGACAAGAGTATTTCATATACAGAAGTTATTACACAAATAAATAAGCTTAAATCAAACAAAGCACCGGGTAATGATGGTATTATACCAGAGATATATAAAATCCTTTCTAAAACTACATATTCATTAATACATAAGGTTTTTATTTTGGCCCAAACTGAGTTAATAACCCCCCCATCTTGGCAATATACATTTATTTCACCAATTTTAAAACCTAATAAAGATCCAACTAGATGTTCTTCATATCGACCCATCTCATTACTTAATGTTGATTATAAAATGTTTTTGAGTATTTTTGCTGATAGATTGAAGACAATCATCCCGGCATTATAGATATAGATCAGACGGGCTTCATTGTAAATAGAAATACTTTTGATAATATAAGAAGAACTTTAACATTAATTGATTTTGCAAATAGGAAAAAGAAAGATTTAACACTTATTAGTCTTGATATAGGTTCAGCATTTGATTCAGTAAGTTGGGACTATCTGTTTACCTTACTGAAATGCACAAACTTCTCTGATGCATTTGCAAATTTAATTGAGCATTTATACAAAGGAACGCTGGCTTATATTAAGGTAGGAACATATGTTTCACAAAAAATACCCATTCTTAAAGGTACAAAGCAAGGATGTCCACTTTCTCTACTATTATTCACTTTAGTAATGGAGCCTTGGGCTAATTTGATTAGAAAAAGTACTGACATAGAGGGTTTTGAAATAGACGAAAATACAACATCAAAAATTCAACTTTTGCAGATGATGTTCTAATTACATCAGCAGGATCTAATTCTTCTATGCAGTCTTTATTTGATAAAATGATGAATTTTAAAAGTATTTCTGGTTTAATATTCAATGAAGAAAAACTAAAATACTACCTATATATACACGAAAAAATATTCTCATTAGTGATTTTACTAAATATGTACCCAATTCAGGTCAGATAACATATTTAGGTATAATACTATCTAAAGATATTAAATCTATTATATATAATAACTATAATACCTGTTTTCTTAATATACAAAATCTTTTTAATACCTGGAATAATATGTTTTTACTATGGAGGAGAGACTTACAATTATTAAAATGATAATATTCCCCAAGATTTTATACTTAATACAATCAATAATACTTTCACCTACAAAAATAATTATCAAGAAACTGAATACACTAATGTTAAATTTCTTATGGGCACCTAATAGACCTAGGATTGCATTAAAGAAACATACTAATAGCTGGTCTCAAGGGGGTATTTCTTTTCCAGACTTTAATTTATATATTATCTATTCTATTATAAAAGTTATTACTTTATTAATAGATCAGTCATATATCGCAAAATGGAAAGATTATTGGGAGCTAATTAGTATGCACTTCATGAAAATCTCCTTAACACATAAAAATATGATTGTAAATAACTCCATGTTGTGTTTGCTAAAGGAATTTTGTACTTCACCTATTACACCTAAACATATGGTTTGTTACCCATTAAATATTATTATTAGTTATCGTAACTTTATATTCATGCACCCTAAGTATAGGGAATGGAATTTTATTGTATTCCCTATAATGTATACTCAGGGTATGCTTATGTCATCTACTTCTGAAGGAGCTCATTTAGCTATAGATAATGATCTAAAGTACTGGTATCAGCTGATATCTGATAATAAAGTTAAAAATCTAGATTTCTTAAAACAAGAATTTGATCTAAGAGAAACTTGCTGGTTAGAGGTTCAGATCTTTAGACAACATCTCATTGATAGAATAGATCTAATGTCTATAACAGTTAAAGAATCTATTCCAAAACTGATTGATTACTTGATATTAAATTTACAGCATAAAGTTTCTGATAAAGGTAAACTTTCATATATACATAAAATTATCAGACAAGAAACTTTTTACAGTGTAGATTCATACTGGAATTATTTCACCTCTATTAATGGGGACCCACCAACTCAACAAGATAAACAATATATATTGGAATCTGCTTATAGAACTACATCTTCCATTGTCTGGAGACTTTATACATGGAAATTTTTACAGAGATCTTTTATACACCCTTGATGATGAATAAAATAAATAATAAAGATAATCTATGTAAGAGATGTAATGTAGAAATTAATGCTGACTGGGCTCATATGTTTTATGACTGTATGACGTTGAAAGAATACTGGAAGTCAATTAATGAATTTTTGCAGGCTCTTTTTACAGATAATTTCATTATTTCTAAGTCTCTTATATTATTCAACACACCTGTACCTCAATGTGTTAAAAGATTAAGCTTCCCTTGTTATGGTCTATCCTAACAGTGGCCAGGAAAATAATAACTAGAAATTGGAATTCAGATACACCTCCTTCGTTCAATGAATTTAAAATGTTATGAATATAATGTGCCATATGGAAATAAGCACAATTAGAATGAGAACAACTAGAAAAACATCATATTATATTGTATGGGATAATTTACAAAATTTGTTAAAAAAATTCTAATTTCAATAGCACGGTATTTTAGTTTAATTAATTGATCTGATTGTAGTGGATGTCTTTGTAAATACTTTAGTTGTTTTGTTGAATATTATAATAATACCTATTTTTAATTACTTGTATAAAATTGTTATATTTCTCTTATATGTTAAAACAATAAACCTGTTTTGAAAAAAAAGAGTTTATACTCATTTAGAAGAAAACTCAGCACAATATTAGAGAAGTACCTCGTGCTTAGTTTTGCGCAGGTATGGGTGTGTTGGTAGTGATTGACAGGGAAAATGGATATGGAAATGTCCGATGACTGGCAGGCATGCTAATTCTCATGTAAAGTCACGTAAAACTGCTTACTATTCATGCACTCAATGAACTCCAGACTCGTAGAAATTATTACTTTATTCTTTTTTCGGGGGGGGGGGGTCAAGCCCACCCGGAACCCCCTTGTGGGGCTGAATGCAAACATACTATTGCATTCCAATTTTCTCCATTATCGCCTAGTGTTTATGTGCACAGCTTGACATCCAGCTACAGCATCTGACAAGCAAGCGTATTTAGGTAGTAGTGCTTCCACTTTAATTTCTGACTATTGCATATATAAACAATTAGTTACAACTTTCACCAAGTGACGTAAAAACAGCAAGAGAAACCGTGAAACAGCTGGCATGATTGATGGTAACATGCCATTGTCAGCAGGACAGGAGTAAGTTATAAGCTTTCAGTGAACTAAGATAGTTTGGCGGATTGTGAAAAAGTACCATCAACGTCCCTTCTGTATTAATTGTGTAGATTTTTGTAATGATAATATGTATGCTGTTTACACTTACTGAGATCAAACAGGAAACGATTATTGATATCCCTGGCCGTGCTGGTCGTTCTCGTAATACAAGCATTGTGTAATCTAAGAATGAATCTAAGAATGATTCTTCACCAATACCAGCAGCCGTGTTTTTTTTTAATACTGAACGTCTACATATTTTTCTCTTTTATGTCCATAATAAAACATTGGTTTGTCAGTAATTAGAGTTATGCAGGTTTTGGTTCTTTTTTTTTTTTTTTTGGTACTGAATGTTTACATATTTTTTTCATTTATGTTCGTAATAAAACACTGGGCTGGTTTTGACACAGATGATGAATATTAATTACATTGCATTCTGCACACTATTGAATATTCATGCTGCTGCTGCCTCTGCCAGGCTGGAGGCATGTTTGGTGCGGTATTTGCTAGTGCACATCCTGCGAGGTACTACACTGATAGAATATGGAAATCTCAATCTTGGCAATACAATAAAAGGGTAATAAAAGAAAGTCATATCGAAAAAAGAGACCAGATGGCTTAGTGGTTAAGGTCTTCGCCTCCCATGCACAAAGTACAAGGTTTGATCCTGACCTCCGACCAATGCCTGTTTGGAGTTTGCATTTTCTCCCTGTGTCTCCGTGGGGTTTCTCCCATGTCTGAAAAATATGCTGAGTGCTTCCATCTCAAACTCACCAATGAATGGAGCTGTGGGCAGCAGCACAGAATCTATATGGTGCCCTATAGGGTGAAGAGTTGGACAGACCAACCGCTTTGGGCATCTACTGTGGTGCGCAGTATCCTCAAGATAGGAGAACATGGCTCACAGACTGTGCACTATGACAGGTCTAGCCACTCGATGGTGTAAAATATGGCTCTAGGTGATTCGGTCATATTGACTAATGTTGCCAAAAATGGGCATGGGTAGTTACTGGTGATAAGCGGGTTGAGGACCCGGCCTACTCTGATCCATGCCAGGGACCCATGCTAATGGTGGGAGGGGTATATGTGCCCCTATTGGCCAGTGTTTGCCTGCTATAAAGTCCAGCAGCCCTGGGGCAATAAGCTACTGGCTGGCTGTGTGTCCAATTGCCCAGCCTGGGTTACCTGGGATAGCTCTGTTGAGCGAAAGTTGGATGTAAAACCTGCTGACTGAGAATTGGTATGCTTAATGTAGGTTCACTGACAGGACGCAGCTTGGAAGTGGATGACATGATGATACGGAGGAGGCTGGACAGCCTATGTATCCAAAAGATGAGATGGAAGGGCAGTGCAGCAAAGCCACTTGGCTTCGGATCCAGAGTCTACTACTCAGGGGGAGGGCAAGCTAGAAATGGCATAGGAATTTTGGTGAGAGAGAGGCTTCAGAAGGCAAGCAGTAAGGGATATCATCAGAATTAATGACAGACTCATGGCAGTCAGACTCCAGAGTAATGATAGGGCAGTATTCATAATCTCAGCCTATACCCCACAGCAGGGTTGTGATAGTGAAGAAAAGAGTGCATTTAGACAGCTGTTGCAGGACCTACTAGATAAAGCAGGACAATATGAATTGGTGTTGATAATGGGTGACTTGAATGCACATATCTGGATAGACAGAAGAGGCTATGAGGACTGCCTGGGCCCACATGGCTGGGGCAATAGGAATAAAGGAGAAGCCATTCTAGACTTCTGTCTGGCAAATGGCTTGATATTAGCCAACACATGGTTCAGAAAGAGAGACAGTCAAAAGATCACATACAAGAGTAGTCAACATGCAACTCAGGTAGACTTCCTCCTAGTAAGGAAAATGCACCAGGGTAGAATCCATGATTGCAAAGTCATCCCCAGTGAAACAGTTGGCCCACAGCATAAATCACTAGTTGCCACAATCAGCTGCAAGCAGTGGTCAGAGAAGGCTCTAAGTTCAACAGAGACCAGGCTGAAGACCTGGAAGTTGGGAGGAGAGAAAGTACAACAGTTTAAGGAATTACTCAGGGCCCTAGCACCCCAAGAACAGGAGGAAATAGGTGGAGTTGAAGAAGAATGGCAGCACCTAAAAACAGCATGTGTTAGGACTGCAGAAAAGATATGTGGCTGAGCCCAGGTATGGAAATAATGTGCATAAGGAAAGCTGGTGGTGGAATGCAGAAGTCCAGGAAGTCATCAAAAGAAAGAAGGAGTGCAGGAAGAAGTGGGAGACAGAAAAGACTGACCAGGCTAGGAAGGACTACTGGTTGGCTAACAAAGAAGCTAAGAAAGAAGTTGCAAAGAATAGGGCATCGGAGGCATTGGGCCAACTTCTGGAAAGTGACTCAGTAAGGGGCACAAAGAAACTATATCAGGTTGGAAGGCAAAGACAGAAAGATAAAGAAGATAGTCAGACACCCTTCATAAGGGATGCCAGCAACAACCTGCTCACCAGTCCAGAAGACATCAAAGGTAAATGGAAGGAGTATTTCCAGCAGCTTTTGAATGAAGAAAACCCCACAGAAGCTGTATCACCCCAGAAACAGCCTACAATGAGAGAACAAGAGGAGCCCACCCTAGAAGAAGTAAGAACAGCACTGAGGAAGATGAAGTCAGGGAAAGCAACAGGCCCAGATGAGGTCACAGCAGATATGATAAAGATGTTTGGGTGAGATGGGGAGAAATGGCTCCTGAGGGTACTAATAGTAGTGTGGAGAGAAAGGTGTATCCCAGATGACTGGAGAATAAGTATAATCATGCCAGTGTGGGCAGTACAGAGGCATCAAACTCCTATCACATTGCATGAAAGTTCTGGAGAGGGTGATTGATAAACGGATATGCAGAGTAATAGAATGTAAGATGGGAGGTGAGCAGTTTGGATTCAGATCAGGATGCAGCACAACTGACCCGATGTTTGCATTGAGACAGATACTTGAGATGAAGCTAGAGATGAGGAGAGAGTCCAACTTGGCATTCCTAGACTTGGAGAAAGCATATGACAAGGTCCCAAGAAAGCTGATCTGGGCAGTACTGCAGTGGTTTGAAGTCCCAGAAACATTGGTAGAATTAGTGCAGGCTTTGTGCAAGGACCCAATGACTCAAGTACGAACAGTGTTTGGGCTCACAGAGGGGTTCCCAGTGGGAGTGGGCGTACATCAGGGTTCAGCTCTGAGCCCACTGCCGTTCATACTGCTGATGGACTACATTAGCAAATAGGGTGGAGGGGACGGATCAACAAAGCTGCTGTATGTAGACAATGTGGCAGTACAGGCAGACTCTGAGCTAGAACTTAAGCAAAGGATAGGAGCATGGAATGCAAATCTGAAGACGCACGGGATGAAACTAAGCACAGATAAGACGGTGGTAATGGCAGCAAATTGGGGAAATCAGAAGAAGATGAGAATACAGATAGAAGGGAAGATAGTGGAAAAGGTGAACAGCTTCAAGTATCTGGGAGGGATAGTTGACGAGAAGGGTAGTCTAAACGAATAGGTCAAAGATAGAATCGGAGGGGCTGCAGCCAACTGGCATAGAGTGTCAGGTTTAGTCTGTGACAGAAGAATGCCAAAGAAGCTAAAAAGTAAGATGTACAAGACAGTGGTGCGACCAGTACTACTGTATGGTACAGAAACCTGGGCAGTAAAGACAGAACAGGTGAAGAAGCTAGAGGTGATGGAAATGAAGTGCCTGAGAAAGGTGGTAGGATGCACACTGTGGGACAGATGAAGAAATGAGGACATAAGAGCAGAAGCCAAAGTAGCTCCAATTGCAGGAAAGATCAAAGAGAACAGATTACGGTGGTTTGGGCACATGTGTAGAAAAGCAGAAGATGATTTGGGATGGACAGGAAGAAGGTAAGAGGAAGTGAGGACAAGCTGAAAAGAGGTGTATGGATTGTGTGAAAGAAGATCTGCGACAGTCAGGCATGAGTGTTGAAGAAGGCAGGAGTGTGGCACTGAATCGAGAGAGTTGGCGACAGTTAACACGATACCCTGACCCCATGTAGAAAAATGGAAAAAAGGAGGCTGATGATGATGTTGATATGGAACAAAGGATCATTTGCTGTTAAAATCATAATGGAGAACTGTAAAAATTGGGAGGAATCTCTGGGCCATTAGCCTAGTAACCTCCTATGAACATATAAATCAGTACACATATCTGTTAGATATACCCAAAGTCATGCACCCATGCGTGCACACACACATGCACTAAATGGCGAGGTCAAAGTAATGTAGCTTAAAATTCAGCTCAGTGTGTGCAAACCTCATGGGGCTACAATACTGCTGTTTAGCTTACCAAAGGTGGGGTCTTAAGGTAGTAGATAACACATTTGCTGGAAGCTGACAAAGCAAATATCTGTCAGGGAGTGCCAAGAAAAGGCAATGATTCCTGGAATGTTGTAGTATGAGCAAAAACAGCACTTCCATCTCCATAACCTGTTATGTTATCTCAGACACAGTACCTCTCTACATTGCAAATGTCTTCACCATATATCCTTAATAATGAATATCATCACTACCCCCCTCCCCATTTTTGACATGGGTTCAGAGTGTCATGTGAACTATTGCAACCTCTTTTGATTCAATACTAGTGTCCTATCTTCTTTGAGAGTCATGCCTGAGTGTTACTGGTCTTCTCTCACATAATCCATCCATCTCTTTGCTGGATGTCCTCATTTCCTCATCCCTATTTTTCCCAAAACCTCTTCACCAAATTGACTTCTGTTTCCCTTACACATGTGTCTGAAACACTGTAATGTGTTTGTTTTGACCTTTTTTGCAACTGAAGCTACTTTGAGTTCTGCAATGATGCCATCATTTTATTCATGTGCCCCATAGTGTGCATCCAACCACCATCTAAGTCACTTCAACTCCATCACTTCCCACCTTCTTCAACTGCTAATCCTCCACTGCCCAGGTTTCTGTACCATAAAGAAGTGTTGGTCTTAATGTGGGTTTGAGCACCCTACTTTTTGGCTTATTTGACATTATTCTGTCACACACTACCCCTCACACTCTGTTCCACTTGGCTGCAGCCCTCTCTGATTCTAGCTTTGACCTCCCCATTCAGACTTGTCTTCTCCTCAACCACCCCTCCTAGATACTTGAAACTCTTATCCTGTTCTGCTATCTTCCCTTCCGTCTCAATGTTCTGCTTCTTCTGATTTCTCCATTTGCTGCTATGACAACTGTCTTGCCTGTACTCAGTTTCCTTCAATGTGCCTTCAGTTTTGTATTCATACCCCAATCATTTGTTGAATTTCTTATTCACAGTCTGCTTGTAATGCCACACCGGCTGTGTACATCAGCTTTGTTGATCTGTCCCCTCCCACCAGTTTGCTAATGTAGTCCATCACCAGTATAAATAACAGTGAGCTCAGAGGTGAGCCGTGATGCATACCCAACCCCATTGGGAACTCCTCTGCAAATATGAATACTGTTAGTACTTCTGCCACTGGGTCCTTGTACATAGTCTGCACTAATTCTATCAGTGTTCCTAGGACTTCAGTACATTGCAGGACTGCCCAAATCAGCTTTGTCATACACTTTCTCCAAGGTTTGGGAATGCTCATTTGGACTCCTTCCTCATCTTTAGCTTCTTCTCCACTATCTTTCTCACTGCCAACATTGGATTGGCCACGCTACTTCCTGATATGAATCCAATCTGCTCATCTCCTATCTTATGTCTGTTTATTTGTCTATCAACCATCCTTTCCTACACTTTCTTGAAGTATGACAGGAGTTTGTTACCTCTCTACTGCCTGCAATTATGAATGTATAAGGTAATAAAAAACAGCCAACAACATCAGGGAACTTGATGCGAGATGATATAACAAAGGACAGGTAGCAAACTTGCAATCTCTTGCATCACCATACATGCTTAGACTGCAGTTATAACCACACTAAACTATGAACAGCAAATTGGTTGAGCTCCACATAAAAATTGCACAAACACAAGAAATCAATCAACATCTCACTCTTCCACTGCATAGGCTGATTGTCTGTGACTGCATGTTGTCTGTATCATGCAAACCAAGTGTTTAACAAACTTTGAGACACTAAGTGTTATCACCATGGACCGCTGTGACAACTCCTTCCAGCTAGGCTGAGGACTACTGTCACTAAGAACCTGAATACGTACAACTGTAGATCATATGTGCAGAAATCCTTATCAGAAAGTCACAGTTAAACACTCATGTTCCTGGACCTTTAACCTCAAACAAGACTAGACTAGTCTAAAAGTTCACAAAATACAAATGCATACATGCATGCATGCACGCTCAATAAAATAGTCAGTTAAATCCCATGGAGCGTATTATTATGGAGCTCATACTACCACATCAATGGCAACCCCCTAAGCACACAACCTGTGGTGAGAGATCTGGGTACTCAGGTTGACAACAATCTTACATTCGACCATCATGTGACTGCAGTGGTCAGAAAAGCCTTTTACTCAGACCGAAGCACAAAAGGAGGGGGAGTATCTATATTCATCAAAGATACCTACACCTCCAGGTTAGTGGCACTGCACGAAGCATCGGAAACCATCCATGTGCAACTAACAGCGGGCAAAACTGCCTTTCAGTTTGTAGCCTGCTACAGAACACCATCCCTATTACAGGAACCCCACTTGGCATTCCTGAGAACACTGGAGAATATGAAGGTCTCTCCAAACACTATGTTATTGGGTGACTTCAACTACTGGGAAAACTACTCAAGCCCAAACACCCTCGCCCAATGGTTCCTTGAATTTATAAACTCTAACGCAATGGAACAACTGGTCACCACTCCCACAAGAGGGAACAACATATTGGACCTGGTCATCACCAACATGGGGACTCTATGTTCCACACCAGAGGTAAACCCCTCATTGGTAAGATCAGACCATAAACAAATTTCCCTGGACATCCATATCCCATCCCCACCCCCAGCCAAGGAAATCACTGTAAAGAACTTCTCAAAAGTCAACTTTGCACTTCTCAAGACTGGGGTGGAATCCTTCAAAGCCTCTGGGCCAGAGGATAATACAGCCCAATCCGCAGAATCCTTTACAAATGCATTCTATGAGCACCTGCAGGAATGCATGAATCGTGCTATCCCAAATAAAACCAAGACTCACTCCTCCAAAAACAAGAGACCGGTCTGGTGGACCCCGGCTATAAATAAGCTATACAACAGAAGGAGGAAGCTACTACATGACAGAGCAAAATCCCAAAAAGGGAAGGCATCTCTGATCAGTATTAGCAAGAAACTTCGATCCCTCATAAAATTATCAAAGGCCAGCTTCGAAAGAAAAATTGCCCTAGACACTAAAGATAATCACAAGACCTTCTTTAGTTATGTCAGGAACATGGGCGGAAACTCCCAGATATGCTTTGAATTGTTGCATAACGGTACAAAATATACCGAACCTACAGACATAGCCAACATCCTGGCAGACAGATTCGGTGCAAACTTCTCCCCCACTTCCCCCCCCAAAGGAGCAAATGCCTATCCCAACTGAATGTAACCTCCCTGACATCACAGATGCACAGGTGAAAGTTGCCCTCTCCAAAGCAAAGAAACACAGCATCTATGGGACCGGACGGTGTCCCAGGCTGTGTCTTACATGAGCTCCAAGAAGAACTGAACCCTCACATTAAGTCACTGTTCAAACTTAGCCTTACTACAGGATATGTACCCAAAGAATGGCATACAGCTACAGTGGTCCCACTCCACAAAGGTGGTGCCACAACAGACCCCGGAAACTATCGCCCCATAAGCCTGACTAATCTGGTCTGTAAAGCTATGGAGCATATTCTCATGGAACTCATAAACAAAGACATTGGGAGCCTCCAGACACTGGACCCTACCCAATTCGGCTTTGTTAATGGCAGATCTTGCCTCTTAAACCTAGTTGATTTCTTTGAAACAGTTACCAAAGCCATAGATGAGGGCAAGGTAGTCCACACAGCCTACCTGGACCTCGCAAAAGCCTTTGACACAATACCCCACTCGGGCATCATAAATAAGCTTACCAGCTTAAATATCAACCCCTATATCACAAGATGGGTTGCAAACTGTCTCAGAGATGGAACCCACATGGTCAGAATCACAGGTGCCATGTCCGAATCAAAACCAGTTACAAGTGGTGTCCCACAGGGCTCAGTTCTGGGACCTCTCTTGTTCAGTATATACTTCTCTGAGGTTCAGGCTAACACGGGGGGATTATGGCTGACAAAGTTCGCAGATGACTGCAAACTGTGGGCCATAATCAAATCTCCAGCTGACACAAGTATCCTCCAAAAGGGTCTCACAGAGACGGATGTTGGTGCCAGAGCCACGGCCTCAAGCTAAATGCTAAAAAGTGCATAGTCATCCCCTTTGGGAAAAACAAGGTGCCCACAAATTACCACATAGGTGGTAATCCATTAAGTACAGAAGAAGTAATTAGAGATTTGGGGACCGACGTAGATAGAAATCTCTCCTTTGATAATCACGTTGCCAAAGTGGTTAGAAAGACCTTCTATATAGCCCACCTTATCACAAAAGGGTTACTTTGCATCTAGATCAAGAGAGGTGATTGTGCCCCTCTACTCGTCACTCATCAGGCCCATAATTGAATACAATGCCCCTTTTGGGATGTACCTTACCCGACACCTGCAGCAACTGGAGAGACCCCAAATGTACCTCACCAAGGGGATCATGGGCTACAAACAGATGTCCTATGCAGCACGACTAAAGAAACTCCAGCTCTACTCAGTTGCTTACTGCCTACTCAGAGGCGATCTATGCCTGATGTACAAAGCCATGTCAAACCCAGAATTAATGGACATGCTCCACCTCAAAAAATCCAAGTCCCTTAGAGCTACACGCTCCAGGGACCTAAACCTCAGCACAAAAATAAATAGGACATGCTGGAGGGACAGATTCATTTCCCAGAGGCTCCCCTCACTCTGGAATAGAATCCCAATTCATGTTAGACATAGCCCCTCGCTGAACCTCTTCAAGCGAAATTTGGATGCGTGGATGGGAAATCGCAAATTCACCCCTGGGATCTCTCCTGTGTCCCTGCTAGACAGAGGCACAGTAAACTAATCTTAAAAGGGTACCTTCTGTGACCTACTTTACAGAGGCACAGTAGGCTAATCTAATAGGGAGGCGGAAGCCAAATACACTCTGGCTAGGCTTATAAATGCCCTAGGGCAGATAGCCTAGTATCTACCTGTGAACTTGGTTCATCTCATAATGAAAGGGACTGCATCCAGGAAAAAGGGAGGTTATTGCCTTTCTGTACTCCTCCCTCATTAGGCTAATAATTGAGCATAATGCCCCATTTGGTATGTACCTCTCCAAACACTTGCACAAACTGGAATGGCCACAGAAATACACAAAGAAAATCCATGGCCGCCAACACCTTTCCTGTGTGGACAGGCTTAAATAATTATCACTCTACTCGGTATCATACAGATTGCTCAGAGATTATCTGTGTCTCGCCTACAAGGCAATATCAGACCCTGCCCTACTAGAGATGCTCCATATCTGTAAGTCTAACTCCCTGCGCATTACCTGCTTGATATGCCTAAATCTAATATGTCACATCAAATAATTGTCCATCACATCACATTGTCCTAATTTCCATAATATTATAACCTGCCGCTCCAAAAATTCTTCAATCCCCAATCCTTCCAAAATGAACTCAAAGCATGTGATTGGTTTCCTATGCTTAACCTCCAACTAGATGAAGCAGTAACCTTTTTCAATACAAAATTCATACAAATCTTAAACTCCCATGCCCCAATTAGATCCTCCCGCCTAAAGACCAAAATTGCCCCTGGCTAACAAAGGAAACTAGACAAAAGATCCACCTCCGAAATAAAATTTGGAACAAATGGAGAACTTCTAAAAGTCCATCAGATCACCTTTATTTCAAACAATTAAGAAATGCCACCAAGAAAGACATTCTCAGAGATAAAAAAGACTATTACTCTAAACTCCTTCAATCCCAAAAAGCACAACCTCAAAAATTCTGGTCAGGCATTAACAAACTACTTTAACCAGGACACTCTAAAACTCCTTCACCTTCTGGATTCCAAAATAACTCCAACCAGATTCCAGATGCTTTCAATAACTATTTTACTGAAGCCATTCTAAACCTTGCAAATTCTATACCACCAAGCACCACATTGCCTCTTAACACCCCTAATCCTACAACTCCTACTTTTCATTTACAACCTGTTCCTACATCCCTCATTTCTAAATTCCTTCAAAAACTCAAACCCTGCACCCCATCTGTTGATTGCCTTCCAGCAGAATACCTACAAATAGCAGCTAAAGCCATTGCCTACCCCATCTCCATCCTTATAAATAGAACTATCTCTGAAAGCAAAATCCCATCCATATGGAAAGTTTCCCACATTATCCCCCTACACAAAGGCGGCTCATCTACTGAGCTATCTAATTTTAGGCCTATAGCCTTACTCTCACCCATTGCTAAAATAATGGGGAAATGCATACATAGACAGCTACTTGACCACCTTATGCACAATAATCTGCTTGCCAATTGCCAACATGGCTTTAGACCATTCCACAGCACTACTACTGCTCTACTATCCTTCACCAACTCTATTAATGAAAATCGCAACAACACTTTCTCTTCGGCCCTATTTTTAGACCTCTCTAAGGCCTTCGATATGGTGAATCACAACTTACTCCTGGAAATCCTAAAAGCCCAATCACTTGACTCACAATCACTTCTTTGGTTTAAATCTTATCTTGAAAACAGACAGCAGGCTGTCCTTTGGAATAATACCCTTTCTTCTTCCCTCCCAGTGACAATCGGTGTACCTCAAGGCTCTATTTTAGGTCCTCTTCTCTTCTCATTATTTATTAACAATCTACATACCAATATTCCACAAGCCACTTGCATCCAATACGCAGATGACTCAACATTAATTAGTTCTGCCAAATCCATTCACTCTCTCCAACTCCAAACCCAATCAGTTTTAAACACTGTTGAAAAATGGTTCATGCAACACTGCCTCCTTCTGAACCCCAAAAAAACAAAGCTACTACTCTTTGCTCCTACTCCTAAGTCGTCTATCCCTAACTTCACAGTAACCTCTAGCAATGGCACTAATATAGTCCCTGATACCTCTGCCCGCTTACTGGGAGTTACAATTGACAACTCCCTTAGCTTCGATGAACACATTAATTCCACAATAAAAACTGTCAACAAAAAATTAGGCACTCACTATAGAATCAAGCCCTTCCTTACCCCTCCAGCCAGAATTACTCTTGCACAGACCCACCTTTCCTCTACCCTCTTCTATGCTTCTGCTATTTATACTAATCTATCTAGAAATAACATGAATAAACTTTCCACCTGTTATAACAACATAGCTAGATTTGCTACCTGTTCCCCTATAGAACTCACCACTGTCATAACCTCAAACAATTGGGATGGCTTGAACTGCATAATAAGCTACTCTATCAGCAACTTGTGATAACCCAAAAAATCCTCCATCACCCCAATAATACACCAATCCTCACTAATCTAATCACCCCCTACAAAAATCTCCCTACACTTCACTCAGCTAGCAAACCTCTAGTTTCTAGTGTCAAACCAAACAACAAAGCAGGGGACTCGCTCTTTTCCAACACAGTAGGAAAAAGCTGGAATCAACTTCCAATTGAACTGTCTTCACTTGCCTCCACACATCTATTCAAAAAGCATCTTAAACAATATCTAAAGAATCATTGGCTTTGTCCCTGCTCCAACCCTGACTGATTATACCCAATATACAAAATTTAATAACTAATCTTGGTTCCTAATGCTCTTGCAAATATAGTGTATACTTCCCTGATAATAGTGAACTTCTACTCTCATCTGACAAAAAAAAAAAAAGTCTTACTTCTTTTTTATGAGTATCCCTTACGAAAATTGTTACTAAGTTTTTTATTTCATGTCATTTTTTTATTGTATCTAACAATTTTTTTTTGTAAACTTGTCTATTGTTATATTGCATACTTGTCTTTGTAACTTGTAGGAGCTTTTCTCCCCGGGCCTCTACTGAAAATGGACATGTATCCAGTTAGACTAGCCCGGTCAACAAATGTAAAATAAATAAATAAACCTGCTGCAGAGACAGGTTTGTCTCCCAGAGGCTGCTCCATCTGTAGAATAGACTTCCCATACATGTCAAACAGAATACCTCACTAACCCTCTTGAAGCGCAGTCTTGATGAGTGGATGGAAAACCACAAATTTGTCCCAGGGGTTCCACCTGTGCCCTCACTGACAGGGGCCCCTCACTGACAGGGGCATGTTGACTGAGGTTTCTTTTTTTGGCAGATAAGCTCTTGGCTAGGCTTGTAAGGGCCTCAGGGCCATTAGCCTAGTAACCTCCTATGATCAAGAAACAAACTGACCAACCACAATGTATTCTGTTAAAACAAACATAACTGAAATAAAAATCAATCAAAAATGATGGATGATCCCATCCAAGAGTAAATAACCACCCAGAAACCCTCAAAGTTAAAATGGGAAATTTTTGAAATAAATTAATAAAATATCCTAATGTACGACTGTTTAGTAAAAAAAATAAAAATAAAAAATACAGCAGAAGTACATAAAATGCACAATTTGTACACATTTATTTT